>NC_057810.1:29287188-29418207 GCF_018294505.1 Triticum aestivum
GAAACCTTGTGCTACGAGCCTTGCTTTATATCTCACCACCTCATTGTTCTCATCACGTTTCCGGAGAAAAACCCATTTGAATCCCACAGCGAAAACACTGGGAGGTGTAGGTATTGCTTCAGTGAATACCTTTCTTTTGTTAAGCGAGGCAATTTCTACTTGGATTGCATCCTTCCATTTAGGCAAGTCGGAGCGCTTTTGGCACTCAACGATAACCTTGGATCATGATCAGTGAGAAGGGTATCTGCAATCTTGTCAGCAAAATATATGTCGACAGTCGTAGTCTTACGGTCAAATAATTCTCCAGAATCAACATAGTTAATGGAAATTTCCTGCACCCCTAATGACTCTTCGTGATTTCCCAATACGATCGAGTCTGGGTGTTCCGATGTCCCAGTCAGTTTGTGCATACTGGAACTGGGTTGTGGAAGTTGACCTTCCACTGGGTGTATACTAGCCATCAGGTGTTTGTCAACATTGAGTTGACCTGCATTTACTGACTCTGAGGTTTTTCTCCTCGCTTTCCTTTGCTGCTTTCTAGAAGCATGCTCCAGGTCAGAGGCCGTACTACTCCCCCTCTTTTTGGGAATAGGGAGTTGAGTGGTTTTTATTGGTACCTCCACTCTTTCTGGCGCGTTTTTGGCCGGATTTAAGGATTTTGTAACACCTTTCAGATCAGTAAATGAATATGGCAGATTATTTGCAAGATGTTGCAAATTAATGATCTTCCGAACTAGAAGTTCGGTCTCTTGGGTACGTGGACCAGAGGATGAAATGGCATGAGCATTCCAATCAATTTCCGGGCATTCTTTCTGGTACTTGAAATCTCCCCCTAATGCCGGAAAATGTTCCTCATTAAATATGCAATAAGCGTGACGAGCTGTGAACAGATCCCCAGTCAGGGGTTCCAGGTACTTAATAATCGACGGCGATTTGTACCCCACATAGATCCCCAACTTCCTGTGTGGCCCCATACATGTCCGCTGTGGTGGTGAGATCGGGATGTATGCAGCACATCCGAACTTACGCAGATGGGAAATGCTTGGAGGATTTCCACGTACCAATTCCAGAGGGGAAGAACTGTGATATGCAGTTGGCCTCAATTGTATCAAGTCAGCAGCGTGTAAAACAGCGTGACCCCAACAAGAGGTTGGCAAGTTGCAATTCGTCAACAAAGGTCTTGCAATGAGTTTGATTCTCTTAATCAATGCTTCAGCCAAACCATTTTGTGTATGGACATATGGAACAGAGTGCTGAACTTCAATGCCCAAAGCCATGCAATAATCATTGAAAGCACGTGAGGAGAATTCTGCAGCATTGTCCATTTGAATTGATTTAATTCGACTTTCAGGATAATGGGCTTGCAACTTAATGACTTGCCTCATTATCTTGGTAAATGCATGGTTTCGTGTGGATACAAGACACACATGTGACCATCGTGTAGATGCATCAATCAGAACCATGAAATACCGGAAAGGTCCAGATAATGGCTGAATGGGACCACAAATATCTCCTTGAATACATTCAAGGAACTAAAGTGGTTCAGCTTGTATTTTGAGGTGCGAGGGCCTCAAAATTAGCTTTCCCGTGGCACAAGATGTGCACACAAAATCAGAAGATTGAGGAAATTTTGACTCAAGCAAATTATGACCAATGGAATTGCTAGTAATTTTTCTCATCATCCCTATTCCAGGATGGCCTAGGCGATCATGCCAGGTTTGGAATGCGTTAACATTCTGAAAAATTACTTTGTATGCAACATGTTCCACGGGTTTGATGTACATATAGTACAAACCAGACGATAGAGAAGGAATTTTCTCATGTACCTTTTTGCCATATCCGTCATCTTTAGTAAAGAGTAGATACTCCTCTTTGTTGTCTTCATGGGTTTCAATATGAAAACCATTTTTACGGATATCTCGATAACTGATCATGGTACGAGCAGAATCGGGATACAGCAATGCATCCTCAGTTGTCACATATGTACCACTTGGGAGTGTGAATATGGCACGTCCAGTACCAACAATCACAGTATCGCGTCCAGCGATAGTTAGAATATCTCCATTTGTCTTTTTCAGAGTTTGGAAATATTTCATCTCCCTCAGTATAGAGTTTGTGGCACCACTGTCCACAAGGCATAATTCCTCTTCCATCGGATTGTCCCCGTAGAAAACTATATAAAACAAAGAATTTTTTAATAAGAAAAACTCATAGTAATATATAGAATACAATCTTTATTATATCAAATGTGCTGATACAATACAATATAAAGACAACAATAAACTTATGTTCTTATTACAATCATCACAAATGGACATAATTAAGTAGATCACTAAGGAGATTGAGGGACTAGTCGAAGTCGCCAAACATGTTGTTTGCAGTGTACTCAATCAACGTGTTCTCCAATTCAGCAGTAGCCTCAGGCAGATAAGGAACCACGGCATTGCTCGGTCCAGGAGGAACATCGTGCGAACCACCAGCTCCTTTTGCGCTATCCGGATGAAGGTTGAAGTTGGCTTCAAACCTTTTCCCTTGAGGTGCTTTGCGTCCCTGTGATTGCTGGTACAGCATAACCAGATGCTTGGGCATTGTGCACTTTTCAGTAGAATGCATGTGGCATCCACACTTGTTGCAAAGCGTAGATTTATCAAACCTGGGCTTTGAAGTGCCTTTTCCCTTGCCTGGGTATCTAGATCTCCTGTTCCCATTACGCTTTCGCTTATGCTCGAAATTGGTTTGTTTACCCCGAAAGGTACCATTAAACTTTTGTCTATTTGCAACATTCAGATGGACTTCAGGTAAAGGTTGTGCCCCAACTGGGCGTTGAGAGCCATTCTTAGCGAGTAGCTCATCATGCTTTTCAGCCTGAAGTAACATGTGAATGAGCTCGGAATAGACAGTGTAGTTACGAGCACGGTATTGCTGTTGGAGGATCCTATCTGAAGGGAGCATAGTAGACAAGGTTCTCTCTATCTTCTCCCCCTCAGTAGGTTCCTTCTCACAAAAACGCAGTTTGGAACATATCTTATGAACAGCATGGTTGTACTCACTGATGGACTTGAAATCCTGAAGACGGAGATGAGTCCAATCATGGAGTGCTTCTGGCAGGACTACTGCCTTCTGCTGTTCATACCTCGTTTTGAGGGCCAGAAACAGAGTACTAGGAGATTCCTCCTGTAAATACTCAGACTTGAGATCTGGATGAATATGGTGCCTTATTATGAATAAAGCAGCATAGTTCTGCTATTCTATCAGCGGCGTGGCCCCATCCGGGAGAGGAGTCTCCGGGGGTTGTATTGCACACGCTATCCCACGGGACGCAAGACTGATCACTAGTAGAAAAGGGGGCAATGGTCCAGGCCGGTCCAACCCATTAGTCCCGGTTCAATCCAGAACCGGGACCAATGGGGGCATTGGACCCGGTTCTTGAGCCCCGGGGGCCGGTCGGGCCACGTGGGCCATTGGTCCCGGTTCGTCTAGACCTTTTGGTCCCGGTTGGCGGGACGAATCGGGACCAATGTGCCTTGCTCCTGGCCCACCACCATTGGTCCCGGTTGGGGGAATGAACCGGGACCAAAGGCTTCCCTTTAGTCCCGGTTCATGCCACGAACCGGGACCAATTAATTGCCTATATATACCCCGCGAGCAGAGCACTCTCACTGCTCTGTTTTTCGTGGCCGGCGAGGAGAGAGCTTTGTGTTGCTCTAGCTCACCTCCTATGCACACGAGGTGTTCGATGGAATGCCCGAGCCACACTACTTAAGCTTTCTCCTCTCCAAGCTCCACCTCCAAGCTCCATTTTTCTCAATATTTGTCTAGGTTTAGCGGTCCGTCACGTCCCGTCCCCGTCTTCACCGCCGTCGATCGCCCACGTCGCCGGCACCACCGTGGTGAGCCTCTTGTTCTTATCTTCTTTCTGAAAGGAGAAAAAACTCTTACTTGTATGTTTATATAGATACTTGTATAATTTTCTTACTTTTATTATTGCATCTTATATAGTGCGATGGTTTTGGTATCCGCCCCCGTCGGCCCTCGTCCTGTCTATGATTCAGATGTGGTATATATTATCTTTTCATAACTATTGGTTCATTTATTGTTTATGACAATTATGCCGACCAACGTGACATAGATTTTATTTATCTAGGAGGTTGTTGAACCGGAAATTCCAACCGACCCTATTGTCGAGAGGTTAAATTTATTTGAAGAAGAAAACAATTTGTTGAAGGAAAAAATTAGAAAAATTGAGGAGGAGAAGATGATATTGGAGTTGCATGTTGCGGATGTCGTCGATGATCACAAGATCAAGATGGATGCAATGCGCTTGAAGATTAGAAAGATTAGAAAATATGCCATTCATACCGAGGCTTGGTATCATTATGCCGTTGGATCAGTTGTTACATTGGTTGCGATTATGATCGCATTTTTTTCGCATTGAAATGTTTTACATAGTTTCAGTGTATGGTTTAATTAATTTAGATGCTCTGCAGAGCTTTATGTTGTTAGATGAGAACTATGTATGTACTTTGGTTTTAATGTGATGATGAACTTCTATTAATTTGGTCACTTAATTATATAATGCACGCAGATGAACCGGCAATGGATGTACGGTTCAAGACACACCTCCGAGTACATTAAGGGCGTGCATGATTTTCTCGAAGTGGCTGAGGCAAACAAGCAGAATGGTTTTATGTGTTGTCCATGCCCTGTATGTGGGAATACGAAGTCTTACTCTGACCGGAAAATCCTCCACACCCACCTGCTTTACAAGGGTTTCATGCCACACTATAATGTTTGGACGAGGCACGGAGAAATAGGGGTTATGATGGAAGATGGCGAAGAAGAAGGGTACGATGACAACTATGTGCCCCCTGAATACGGTGATGCTCCTGAAGATCAAGAGGAACCAGACAATGTGCACGATGATGCTGCAACGGGCGAAGCTACTGAAGATCAAGAGGAACCAGACGATGTGCCCGATGATGATGATCTCCGCCGGGTCATTGTCGATGCAAGGACGCAATGCGAAAGTCAAAAGGAGAAGCTGAAGTTCGATCGCATGCTAGAGGACCACAAAAAAGGGTTGTACCCCAATTGCGAAGATGGCAACACAAAGCTGGGTACCGTACTGGAATTGCTGAAGTGGAAGGCAGAGAATGCTGTGCCTGACAAAGGATTTGAGAAGCTACTTAAAATATTGAAGAAGAAGCTTCCAAAGGATAACGAATTTCCCGACAGTACATACGCAGCAAAGAAGGTCGTATGCCCTCTAGGATTGGAGGTGCAGAAGATACATGCATGCCCTAATGATTGCATCCTCTACCGCGGTGCATACAAGGATCTGAACGCATGCCCGGTATGCGGTGCATTACGGTATAAGATCAGACGAGATGACCCTGGTGATGTTGACGGCGAGCCCCCCAGGAAGAGGGTTCCTGCGAAGGTGATGTGGTATGCTCCTATAATACCACGGTTGAAACGTCTGTTCAGAAACGGAGAGCATGCCAAGTTGATGCGATGGCACAGTGAGGACCGTAAGAAAGACGGGAAGTTGAGAGCACCCGCTGACGGGTCGCAGTGGAGAAAAATCGAGAGAAAGTACTGGGATGAGTTTGCAAGTGAGCCAAGGAACGAATGGTTTGCTTTAAGCGCGGATGACATTAATCCTTTCGGGGAGCAGAGCAGCAATCATAGCACCTGGCCCGTCACTCTATGTATGTATAACCTTCCTCCTTGGATGTGCATGAAGCGGAAGTTCATTATGATGCCAGTTCTCATCCAAGGCCCTAAGCAACCCGACAATGACATTGATGTGTACCTAAGGCCATTAGTTGAAGAACTTTTAGAGCTGTGGAATGGAAACGGTGTACGCACGTGGGATGAGCACAAACAGGAGGAATTTAACCTAAAGGCGTTGCTGTTCGTGACCATCATCGATTGGCCCGCTCTCAGTAACCTTTCAGGACAGACAAACAAGGGATACCACGCATGCAAGCACTGTTTACTTGACACCAATAGTATATACCTGGCAAGCTGCAGGAAGAATGTGTACCTGGGCCATCGTCGACTTCTTCCGACCAACCATCAATGTCGAAAGAAAGGCAAGCATTTCAAAGGCGAGGCAGATCACCGCAAGAAGCCCGCCATGCGTACCGGTGATCACGTACTTGCTATGGTCAATGATTTACACATAATCTTTGGAAAGGGTCCCGGTGGACTAGCTGTTCCGAGTGACGCTGGGGGACACGCACCCATGTGGAAGAAGAAATCTATATTTTGGGACCTACCCTACTGGAATGACCTAGAGGTCCGCTCTTCGATCGACGTGATGCACGTGACAAAGAACCTTTTGCGTGAACCTGCTAGGCTTCTTGGGCGTGTATGGGAAGACAAAAGATACAGCTGAGGCACGGGAGGACCTGCAACGTTTGCACGAAAAAGACGGCATGCCTCCAAAGCAGTATGAAGGTCCTGCCAGCTATGCTCTTACCAAAGAAGAGAAGGAAATCTTCTTTGAGTGCCTGCTTAGTATGAAGGTTCCGACTGGCTTCTCGTCGAATATAAAAGGAATAATAAATATGGCAGAGAAAAAGTTTCAGAACCTAAAGTCTCATGACTGCCACGTGATTATGATGCAACTGCTTCCGGTTGCATTGAGGGGGCTTCTACCGGAAAACGTCCGATTAGCCATTGTGAAGCTATGTGCATTCCTCAATGCAATATCTCAGAAGGTGATTGATCCAGAAATCATACCAAGGCTAAGGAGTGATGTGGTGCAATGTCTTGTCAGTTTCGAGCTGGTGTTCCCACCATCCTTCTTCAATATCATGACGCACGTCCTAGTTCATCTAGTTGACGAGATTGTCATTCTGGGCCCCGTATTTCTACACAATATGTACCCCTTTGAGAGGTTCATGGGAGTCCTAAAGAAATATGTCCGTAACCGCGCTAGGCCAGAAGGAAGCATCTCCATGGGCCATCAAACAGAGGATGTCATCGGGTTTTGTGTTGACTTCATTCCTGGCCTTAAGAAGATAGGTCTCCCTAAATCGCGGTATGAGGGGAGACTGACTGGAAAAGGCACGCTTGGAAGGGACTCAATAATATGCAGGGACGGATAGTCTCAAGCACACTACACAGTTCTACAGAACTCTACCTTGGTGACCCCGTATGTCGATGAACACAAGAACAGTCTGCGCTGCAAACACCCGGAGCAGTGCGACGACTGGATTACATGTGAACACATCAGGACTTTCAGCAGTTGGTTGGAAGCACGTATCAGAGGTGACAACACTGTTTGTGATGAGCTGTACTTGTTATTCAGGGGACCATCTTTGACTGTATTGAGTTGGAAAGGATACGAGATAAACGGGAATACATTTTACACGATTGACCAAGATCAAAAGAGCACCAACCAAAACAGCGGTGTCCGCTTTGATGCAACAACCGAGAGGGGAAATGACACATATTATGGTTACATAGTGGACATATGGGAACTTGACTACGAACATGATTTTAAGGTCCCTTTGTTTAAGTGCAAATGGGTCAATGTGTCAGGAGGCGGGGTACAGGTAGACCCACAGTACGGAATGACAACAGTGGATCTGAAAAATCTTGGGTACACTGACGAACCGTTCGTCCTAGCCAATGATGTGGCACAGGTTATCTATGTGAAGGACATGTCTACCAGACCGAGAAAGAGAAAAGATAAGGAAGCGAATACATCATACGATGAGCCAAAGTGCCACATAGTTCTTTCAGGAAAAAAGGACATCGTGCGAGTGGAGGACAAGACAGACATGTCTGAAGATTATGAAAAGTTTCATGAAATTCCTCCCTTTAAAGTCAAGGCTGACCCCAGCATCCTGATAAACGATGAAGATTATCCATGGTTACGGCGCAATAAGCAAATGACACAAGCGAAGAAAAAGTGAAGACTTTCTCCCGCAACTATTATGATGATACCATGCCAACTTTGTAACTGACGAGTATGATACCATTGTCCGTTTGTACATGCACATGCTATGTGTAGGTCAATTTATGATACCATGCCAACTTTCAACTTTTTCAGAGTTCATTTAAAATGCTTTAATGTCTTATGGTTCGGCCCTCGTAATAATTAAAAATAGCAACAATAAGTATTTTGTTGTAAGTAGAAACAAAATAAAATAAATAAAGCAAGAAAGAAAACAAAAAAACAAAGAAGTGGAAAGTTTATAATTTTCCTAAAACTAAAAGCAAAAATAATTAAAAATAAAGCAAAAAACAAAAGAAAATAAATAATGCACAAAACAAAACAAAAAAACTGGAAAAAAATAAAAATAGCAACAATAAGTAAAGAAAACAAAAAAACAAAAAAAATGCCCCCCACTGGGCCCCCACCTGAATACGACTTGAATCCCTACTATGGGCCAGGATTCAGGCCTGCAGTAGGCCCAGAAGGCCCATCAGGCAAAGCAGTCGCAAGTAGGCCCATAAGCCTGCAGTAGAGAGGAGTTCGAGAGGGGTGCGGCAGTGGGGCTTATAAACCACTGTTCGTGACCATCTCAACTAGCGAGGTGGGACTAAACTTTGGCCCCGATGCGGGCAGCACAGGGGCCTTTGGTCCCGGTTGGTGGCTCCAACCGGGACTAAAGGGGGGCATTGGTCCCGGTTGGTGCCACCAACCGGGACTAAAGGTCGCAGCTTCCCGCCCTTTGGGCTGCCGAAAAAGAGGCCTTTGGTCCCGGTTGGTGGCACCAACCGGGACTAAAGGGTGCATTAGTCCCGATTTGTGCCACCAACCGGGACCAATGCTCCTTGTATATAAGTAGCACTTTGCAGTTTTGCAGAGTTCATCGCCACCAGTTGCCCCCCGACGACGCCGAGCACATCGACGCCGCCCGCCGCCCCCGCCGTCGCCGTCGCCGTCGCCCGCGCCCGTCGTCGTCGCCGGCCTCCCCGAGCCCGCGCCGGCCTCCCCGAGCCCACGCCGTCCTTCCGAGCCCGCGCCCGCCGTCGTCGCCGCCAGGCTGCCCCGTCGCCGTCGCCCGCCCCCGCGCGCCGCCACCGCTGTGAGCCGCCGCGCCGCACCGGCTCTGTTTTTTTTTCATTTTTATTAGTTTATTTTTTTGTTCAATGTATATATATGTGTATGTATGTGGCTATATATATATATATATATATATATGCGGCTCTGTTTTTTTTCATTTTTATTAGTTTAATTTTTTTGTTCATATATATATATATAATGTATATGTGTATGTATGTGGCTATGTGTATGTAATGTTCAAAAATTGTTCAGAGCATGTTTTTGTTCAAATATGTATTTATTGTTCATGTTTTTTTTCTGTTCATAGATTTTTTGTATCTATTGGCTCTTCGTCGCTCTGTATTTATTGTATCTATTGGCGATATTAATTACTATATAATATGCAAATGTTTATATATTCATATGAACAATGCATTAGGCAAAACCTTTGTTTTTTTCTAAATTTTCTATTTGAACATTTTTTTTAAAACAAGCAATACTAAAAGAATGAGAGGAAAAAGGAAAATAAGAAGAGGAAGAAAGGAGAAAAAGAGGAGAGGAAGAAGAGGAGAAATAAATAAGAAGAGGAAAAAAGAAGAAAAAGAAGAGGAGAAGAAGAAAGGAATAGAGGAGAAAGAAGAAATTCTATTTTTTTCTTCTTTCTCCTCTATTCCTTTCTTCTTCTCCTCTTTTTTTTCTTCTTCTTCTTCCTTCTTCCTTTTTCTCTTTTCTTCCTTTTCCTTAATTATTTTCCTTTCTCGAGGGAGAAAAAGAAAAAGAAGAGGAGAAGAAGATATAACCCCCTCTAGATAACTTCGACATGAGGGGCGGTCGATATATATATATACCCCCTCTCGACCGTGATAACTTATACAACTGCAGCACCCCCCTTGGCCCTCTCGCTCGACCAAAACTCTCGAGGACATCCAAACCCTAGAGAGAAAATGATGTTGGTCTCCTACCCCCTCCCGCCGCGCCCCTACCCGACAAATTAACTCTCTCGAGGCCACCCAAATTTATCAAATTAAAAGAGTGTTATCGTCGAGGCCACCCCAAACCCTTGAAGCGTTGTGTCGAGGCCACTAACATGATTCCTTATTGTGATTAGCTAGCTAGTTCTACGTTTGCCACTAATATATATATATATATATATATATATATATATATATCCATCTGTACCATGTTTGAATAATAATAGACATGTTGTAAATATTTGCAGAAACTATGGAGCACTCCCGAGACGAAGAAACATAAGCGATGTTGGGGGACATAATCGCAAATGGATCAAGTGATGATGTTGCGTCATTTCTCCTCGACACCGTTGATCAGCTAGATGAAGAAGAGGGCTATGTTTATGATGGTGGCTTCGACCCATTAATGCCGGTACAAGAGGAGGACTATGTTCATGATGGCTCCGGTGACACAATGGAGGTACAAGACGAAGGAGATCGTGCTGACTGCTCCGGTCACCGATCCGAGTCCGGCCAGGTATATATATATATTAGTTAAGCCTGTGCTGACTAGTTAATTGATGCATCCATTGTTTTGGTATATGTACACATGTTAATTACTGTCGTATTTCTTCCTTATAACTTCTAGCCCTCCGGATCGAGCACAACTTCGGTAAGGAGACGAGGCCCGAAGAAAAAGTTGAGCTCGGATGAAAAGTTTGAGATCATAGAAATCGCGCCCGACGGCGAACCGATTGAACCCATCCGGACAAGGAAGGCATTTTCTGCTCAGTGCGGGGTTCTTGTTAGGGACAGGATCCCGATCAACATCCAGCAATGGTATAAGCCTGCTAAGGATGAAGACGCTGAGGTGTCTTATGTCAATGATATGCAGAAAGAAGAACTTTGGACTGAGCTGAAGGCAAATTTCACCCTACCGCCAGAGGAGGATCTGGAGAAGCCAGTTAAAGAGAATTAATCAAGTCTTGTGCTCTTAAGAAGATGGCAGGCCTAATGAGGAGGTGGAGGAAAGAGCTGAACCAGTTTGTCAAGGGAAAAAAAGACACCAGAATTCATCGGCAAATATGAGAAGATCAAAGATCACTGGCCCACATTTGTGGCCCACAAGACATCGGAAAAGAGTAAGAAGATGTCGGAGACAAACAAGAAAAATGCTGCGAAGAAGAAGCTTCACCATCGCACGGGGTCAGGTGGCTACCTCAAAGCCCGGCCTAAGTGGTCCAAGGCTGAGCATGATCTGCTTGAAAAAGGGATTGAACCAGAGACAATGCGCTGGCTAGACCGTTGCCGGACTTGGTTCTTCGGGGCTGGCGGAACCTTGGACCCTGTAACAGGGAAGTGTCAGTGGACGGACGAGCAACTGCAAATACTAGTCAAGAACCTTCGACACTATATCGATGCAGCGCAGCGAGGGACGTTCCTTCCAAACAGGGAGAAGGACGAGCTCACAATGGCCCTTGGGAATCCCGAGCACTCTGGACGGACACGAGGCACGCCAGGCTCCATTCCGTGGAAGGTTGGTTTTCCGGACGCAGGGGGTTACAAAACCCACGAGAGGAGGAAGAAAATGGAGCAGGAGCAAATGCAGGCGCTGCTTGGAAGGGTAATGGGGCTAGAGGATCGAGAAGAGGAACGAGAAGCAGCAGATCGCAACAAACGACATGCCGAAGCTTCCCCTGAAGCTACCCCGCCATCTCAGCGGAGAAGCAGCGTGGCTTCCACCGAGCTGCTTCAGCCGGAGCATGTCTTGACGGCTCCTGCCAGCTATCCCGTGGATGGTATCATGGAATCTCAAAATTGCCACATGATGGCGCGATGGATGAATTTGAAGGTCAAGGCGGCTGTTGGCCAAGTTTATCCTAGTGGACCCGGCACAACTTATCACTGCCAGCTGATTCCAAAAGGATATGCTAAGGTGATGGTGGATGAAATAACGGAGGGATTTGAGGACCTCGTGCTTGACCAGCCTACCGGTGAAGGGGAGACTGGGCTGGGTTCTGCTCTGAAGACTCCATGCCTATGGAAGAAGGAGCTCATCAACCTTCTGAACTGGACGCCTCCGCCTCCTCCTCCTGCTCCGGCGAGTCAGGGCACTCCGCTTCCTCCACCGCCTCCTCTTCCGGCGAGTGACGATCAAGGCACGCGTGGAGGCACTCCGCCTCCTTCTCCGGCGCATGGCGGCACTCCGCCTCCTTCTCCGCCTGCATCGGCGCTCCCGAGCAGCCAGCAGCATCCTCTTTCTCCGCCTCGCTAGCAAGGGCGGAAGAGACCCGCCGCCGCCCCGGCTGCTCTAGCGCATCGTACTCCTTCTCCTCCGCCTCGTAAGCAAGCACGAAAGAAGACAGACGCCGCAGCCGCTCCGTCTGCTCCGGCGTCTAGCAGCACAACCAGAGGCGGGAGGCAATACAAATACGGTCCATCATCTCTCAAGCCTCTAGAGAAGTTACCGTACGAGAGGTCCGAGGAGGAAAACGATACGATTGTGTAGGCCCACGTGAAGGAGTTCTTTGAAGGGGTGAAAGCAAAGAGCACTATCGATGCCCTGAGGAAACCACCAAAGTCTCCGCCGAGAACCAACTATGAGCGCATTACTGAACAGACATATCTCCAAGCCCGGCGGTCGGGAACTACTGTCAGTGCTAAAAGGTCAAAACAACGAGCAAAGGGGAAAAAATTGCCCAGCTCGGCGAACAAGCACAGCAATCGTGCCCCCCGCTCAATGTGTCTAATGCTCCGGGGACGGTGGCCGGTTATGGCAATCTTGACGATTACCTGCCTGACGATGCACTTCCTGATTTCTTGAAGGTGGACGGACACAGATACGAGTACGGGAAGCCTCTCGTCAAAGATGAAAAATCTCTGACAACAATGATGCGAAGATTCCATAATTGGTACATGGAAACCTGCAGAGAGTCTGATGGTAAGAATGCTTTGTATCTGCATATTAA
This sequence comes from Triticum aestivum, assembly GCF_018294505.1. Taxonomy (NCBI): domain Eukaryota; kingdom Viridiplantae; phylum Streptophyta; class Magnoliopsida; order Poales; family Poaceae; genus Triticum; species Triticum aestivum. The sequence continues at coordinate 29,300,115 of NC_057810.1, forward strand.
AGAGGAGCACGATCTCGTTGCAAATGATCTGTTGACTGTTCCATTTGAGGAGTTCTTCGAGTTCTTCAATCAAAAGGCCCTCGATAAATTAATGGTCTTTTGCTACTGCATGTAAGTACTATTTCTGTCATTAAGTCTCTATATATAGCTCGGCTCTTTCATTGCATGCATGTATTTATAATTAATTATCCTCAATATATTATGCAGATTGAGGATCGTCGAGTGCAAAAAACAAGAAATTTATGATATTGGGTTCATTAACACAAATATCATAGATGTATTTCTGGTTAAAAAGAACGTCAAAGAGGCCGAGGACAACTTGCTACGATCGTTGATAAAAAATCAAAACAAAGATACCATACTCTTTCCTTACAATGGCCCGTGAGTGTTACTGTCGTGTGCATATTCGGTTTCCCTTATTACTCAAGCGAGGTTATAGTAATGTAATTGATGAGTTATGCATGCGTGCGCAGGTACCACTATATTCTTCTGGAGATTAAGCTTGAGCGTGGACTAGTAACCGTCTTAGACTCGAGACGGAAAGATCCCAAAACCTATGCGGACATGACTGAAATGCTCAGCAAGTAAGTTCAATCGATCATAATTATCGCACCATATTGGTAACTTTTTGTTCATTTCCTGATATCTCAAGTAATAATAATTATTTTCTTTGTCTTGTAGGGTTTGGAAACAGTTCACCGCAGAAGCTCCGGGACTGCCGAAGGAGCTGCGATATACATACCCGAAAGTAAGTACTACTGGCTAGCTAGTTGCGTGCATCTCTGGCCCGTTGTTTCTATATATAGCTATACTTTCATCAATGCCATTTATAATGCTTCATTATCAGTTTGATTGACCTCTATTTCTCGTAAAGTGCTTGTGGCAGGAGGAAGGGGATGATTTCTGTGGATAATATGTGTGCGAGTTCATCCACACCGCGACTTTGAAAAATAAGCGGGGCTACTCTCAAAGACAATATGAAGTGCGTAAGCAATAATATTCACAATTTCATTTTATTACACCATCATTTCTGTTGAGTTTCATTCATATATATGTATTAATTAACCCCCTTCTTCAAATTAGACGTGGCAGATGCGGAATGAACTCCTAGAACCAGATCGCATGAAAGCAATTCAAGAGGAATTGGCGGGATTCTTTCTTGACCACGTCATCAGTAAATCCGGAGAATACCATGTGGAAATTGATTTCAAATGCTAGCTAGGGGTTTGTAATTATAAGAGATCTTATACATATTGTACATGTATGTAGCAAGTAGCGTCGGATACATGATACGAAAACTTGTTGTTCGACCAACCTCTCGGAGAAGGAGAGGTCGATCGATCACTTCTCTCGGTATGCATGACGAACTTCTGTACTGAATGGTTCTCTCGATCACTTATGTATATATAGTACGTAGCGTCCAAGCACGGACATAAGAGAGGACACTTCTCTCTATTAATTAGCTAGCTAACACAATATATGAAACACCTAATTAAATTAACCCCCCAAAACCCCCAACCTCCCCTCCTTTCAAAAAAAACACAAAAACCCCAGCAACTGGAATGCTGACGCGTGGATGCATTTTGGTCCCGGTTGGTGCCACCAACCGGGACCAAAGGCCCCCTGACTAGGGTGGGCGCACAGAGCCACGTGGAGGCACATTGGTCCCGGTTCTGGATTGAACCGGGACTAATGGGTGGAGGTATTAGTAACGACCCATTAGTCCCGGTTCATGAACCGGGACTAAAGGCCCTTACGAACCGGGACTAATGGGTGGTTTTCTACTAGTGGATCTTGATGTCCATAGCCCATGTAGGGTAATTCTGGCCATTGAGGGCAAGCTCCTCAAACTCTTTGGCAGTCATATTCGCCTACATGGGAGAACCAGAGATAATTAATTTATGGGTGGTAAATTAAAAACCATCATGGTTGTGTAATAAGAATGCAAAAATTTGATACTCAAGTGTAAACTTGAAAAATTCTCAACCTCAATTGCGTGAACATAACACTTTGAAGATCACTTAGATCTCACAGTAATAGGCTACATCGCCATTACCTTGTGTATGCTACAATTCAAATATAAGGAATACACGTTGGAGGTAATCGTTTGTCGAGAATGACAAAATGTAGACCTCATAGTAAGAGAGGATAGACTGCAAATGAGCAGTAGATCACAACTCATTACCTTGTGATTCCAAATAAGATGAGGGAGAAACATTCAAAAATTCGCAAGTTTGATATGCGAGAGAAGATCTCAATCGCAAAGACATGTTCGATAAAAGTGAGATGTGGTAAACACATGGAACATGTCATTCTTCCCAGATGAAATCCAGTACTTTATTTATATTATCAATCCATTACATAATATAAATACTCCTACTAATAATTACACAAGTCCTGACATAGAATAAATTTAGAACAGGTCTAAAATGTAAGTAGTAGTCAACCTAAGTACTAAACAGTACTAAACATAGACTAAAATTGCACAAATACAATAATTAGTACTAATGTTAAGAAAACAGAGAGAGAAAAAAATCCACACTTCTGGCCGGCCCACCCGCCACAGCACTGCACAGGGGGGGGGACATGGGCGGCTGGGCCTGGGCCTGCCCGGCCTTTGGCCAGCCCACACGCCGCCGCACCACACAAGACAGGGGGGAGCGGGCGGATCGGATAGGGCCGGAGTATCCGAACCCCGCACCACCACCTCTGCTCGATCCCCACTGTCACACGGCGGCGCCGGCGGAAGGAGTGGCCGCCGCAGGCCCTCGCGATTCCGGTGATCACCGGCGTAGCACCGATGAGCCCTCCTCGTCCGAAGAAGAGTCGCCGACGACGTGATCCGGGCGAGCAGTCCCTGGTGCGGCGCTGGCGAGTCCGAGGCTCGCCGGAGCCCACGAACCGGGGCGGCGGCTGGGGCGACGGTCGATGGCGGCGACGGCGCGCCTGAAGAGACGCCCGAAGCGCTGTGCGGCTCGGCTGCTCGAGCCCGCAGCCGTCTCCTGCTCATGCCTGGCGATGGCGTCAGCGCCCTCCATGCCGGCTCCAAGGCGGACTACTCTAGAGGCACCGGTCGGCGCGGAGACAAAGGCGAGCGCCTGCTCCTCGTTCACGACGGCGCGCATCGGTACAGGGGCGTAGCCAGACGGGCGGAGGCTCGGGCCAGCGGCCACGGCATCAGGCGTCGGCATTGACGGCGGGATCCATGCGGCCGGCGGAGGAGGTGGTGGAGGCGGAGACCCAGTGGGCAGGGCAGGCGCGTTAGCGGACCCGTGCATCATGGGGGCGCTCGGGCCGACCACCAGCCAAGGGTCGTACCCCATGGACGCTTGGCCACGGGCGCGGGGAGCACCACAGTGGGCGCGTCCGGGAGCACGGGGACCGTGTCCAGGGGCTTGGTGAGTACCGCAAGAGGCGCATCCAGCGGCGCGGTGGCTGCCAGGGGCGGCACGTCCAGTGGCGCTTCGGTCGAACCGTCGGATGGCTTGTATCCGGCGACGGAAACGGCGGTGGCCACCAACTCCATGGCGGCGAAGGGTAATGAGGCGGTAGCGGTGACCGTCCTCGCGGATCAGACGGAGGAAGAAGGAGACGAGGCCTGTCATCTCACCGGCGGCGAGTGCTTCCTCTCTTCTCCTTTCTCTGTTGCCATTTTGCTCTCGCTGGTTGTTCTACGTGCTGATAACGTGTTTTGAATCAGAATGATCGAATCCATTGAACGATGGTTACAGGCCCCCTTTTATATCTCCCGAAGAGACACGACGATCCCTCGAGGAGGCGTCGGTTCCAGGAGATCGAAGGGAGGCGTCGGTTGCGGGACAAACCGCTACGACGGTTTGGACAAGGGGAGATTTTCCCCTAATTACAAAATTATTTTTAACACTTTAAAGCCGGCTGACCTCCTCCTATGCAAATTTTATCAGCACACTCCACCTCTCTCCCACCACCATACCTCCGGCCGCTGCGATGGGCAACATGACCGACACTGAGAATACCTAGGTGGTGGCTGCTCATCGGCTAACGCTCTGACCAGCCACCATCGCGCCATGACATCATATATGAGGGGAGCTTTGAATCAAGCCACCGTCGCGCCTTTCCATCAACTTCTTCTAGAAGTTTTGGGATCATCTCAAGGTAGTGATTAAGCCGATGTTTCAGGAATTATGAGCCTTAACAGTTGAGTTGTCAATTCAACCACAACTGGGATATAATATTTCTGCAGCAAAGTGTCTAGTAGCACAATAGTTTGATAGTTTTGGTAGTATCAGTAACGGTAGCAATAATAACAGAAACGGTAAAAGTAGCCGTTTGCAATGATTGTAACAGCAGCATCAGTATTAACTTAGCAAAGACCAATATGAGAAAAGCGTAGGCATTGGATCAGCGATGGATATTTGTGTTGGATGACATTCATAATATAACAGTCACAACCTATAGCTATACACAATAGCTCAAATTCATCAATGCAATGTAGGCATGTATTCCGTATATAGTCAAATGTTCTTATAATAAGAACTTGCATGACATTTTTTGTCCTACCCTCCCATACCGGCGGAGTCTATAAGCAAACTAAGGGATATTGAGACTTCCTTTTCATATAGAAATAGAAAAAAACATTAATACATGGTGAATACATGAACTCCTCGAATTACAGTCATCCCCAGAGAGTATCTAATTATTGTCACTTTAGGGTCTACGGATCAGAACAATAACAAGTGCATATAACTAGCAGATAGGATTAAGAACTCAATATATTGACGGAAGCATAGATGGTTCAGATCTGAAATCATGGAACTCGGACCCTAGTGACTAGCATTAAGCATAGCAAAGTCATCAAAATATCAATCTCAGAACTTCGTGGATATTAGGGATCAAGCCTAACAAAATGACTCGATTACATGATAAATCGCATCCAACTCCATCGTAGTCCAACAAGCCTACGAAGGAATTACTCTCTCCCGGTGGTGATCATCATGGAATTGTTGATGGAGAAGGGTTGATGATGACGACACCGGCGAATCCCCCTCTCCGGAGCCCTGCGGACTCCAGATCAACCCTCCCGATGAAGAACAGGAGGCGTGATGACCCACAAGTATAGGGGATCAATCGTAGTCCTTTCAATAAGTAAGAGTGTCGAACCCAACGAGGAGCAGAAGGAAATGACAAGCGGTTTTCAGCAAGGTAATGTCTGCAAGCACTGAAATTATCGGTAACAGATAGTTTGATAGCAAGGTAATTTATAACAAGCAAGTAACGGTAACGGTAAATAAAGTGCAGCAAGGTACCCCAATCCTTTTGTGGAAAAGGACTGGCCAAAATGGTCTGTTATAATAAGCAAAGTGTTCTTGACGGCACACCGGAATTTAATCTAGTCACTTTCATCATGTTGGTTCGATTTACGTTTGCTACTTTGATAATTCGATATGTGGGTGGACCGGTGCTTGGGTGTTGTTCTTACTTGAACAAGCCTCCCACTTATGATTAACCCCATCGCAAGCATCCGCAACTATGAGAAAGGTATTAAGATAAAATATAACCATAGCATTAAACATATGAATCCAAATCAGCCCCTTACGAAGTAGCGCATAAATTAGGGTTTAAGCTTCTGTCACTCTAGCAACCCATCATCTAATAACTACTCCAGAATGCATTCCCTTAGTCCTAAAGATGGCGAAGTGTAATGTAGTCGACGTTCACGTGACACCACTAAGGGAATCTCAATATACATATCATCAAAATATCGAACACATATCAAATTCGCATGATTACTTGCAACATGATTTCTCCCGTGGCCTCAAGAACAAAGGTAACCTCACAAATGATATTCATGCTCAAGATCAGAGGGGTATTAAATAACATAATGGATCTGGACATATAATCTTCTACCAAATAAACCATATAGTAATCAACTACAAGATGTAATCAACACTACTAGTCACCCATGGGTACCAATCTGAGGTTCCGGTGCAAATATTGAACACAAGAGATAAACTAGGTTTTGAGAGGAAATGGTGTTGTTGAAGATGTTGATGGAGTTTGGCCTCCCAAAGATGAGAGGGTTGTTGGTGATGACGATGGCTTCATTTTGCCCTTCCGGGAGGGAAGTTCCCCCGGCGGAATCGCTCCGTCGGAAGGCAAAAGTTCTCCTGCCCAAGTTCCACCTCGAGATGGCGGCGCTTCGTCCCGAAAGTCCCCTCCTAATTTTTTTCTAGGTCAAAAGACCTTAAGTACCAGAAGATGGGCACCAGAGGTGGCCCGGGCTGGCCACAACTCACCAGTGCGTGCCTAGGGGGCTGGCACGTTGATATTGGCTTGAACTACGTCGGAATTTCCCCAAAGAGGAAGGGATCACTACTAGGAAAAGGGCTATAGATGATATGGACACTAATGACGCACCAGACATGTGGTGGGCCACTACTATATACTAATGGCGCACCATGTGTTGGTGCGCCATTAGTGTCCAAATAGTAATGACGCACCACATCCACGGTGGGCCACTAGTAACAATTTTTTTTCAAAACTAGTAATGGCGCACTAGGGGATAGTGCGCCATTACTAGTTAAACTAATAATGGCGCAGCACATCCACGATGCGCCACTAGTAAAAAAATTCAATTTTTTTTTTCATTTTTTTCAAAACTAGTAATGACGCACCAGGGGATAGTGCGCCATTACTAGTCTATTATATATAAAAATACTTGATGGGATAACATGAAAAAGGAGAAATAGGCTCGGCAATCTAATAAAAATTAGAAACATCCGACCATTAATCTGGTGGACCAATGAAATATGACCATTAGATTTACGTAACACGACTGGTGGACCCAGGACTTAGTTATCTGGAAAAAAAACTCCCTGGAAGAAAAATATCTCAAGTCTCTCAACAGAAAAAAAAAACTATAATTCACGTCTCTCCAAAGAAAATTAATCTACTACATCTACACGTCCCATTCAAATGCACTAAAAGAAAAAAAAATCAGCTGGCGTCAACGCAGACGTACACAAGTAGCCTCAAAGTTAATCGATTCCTACTATGCAAAGCTAACCACGCTAGCTGATTGATTTTACCGGGGCTCAATACACACGTACAAGAAGCAAAGTTGGTTGATTCGCCTATTGTGCAAACCTACCCATGATGCCTGATTGAATTACTCTAGCCGGCCGTTATGACAATGGAACATATGTATGTATATGCACCTGATCAATGTATGTATGCATTTTTCAACAGGGTGGGCATCTAAGTCGTCATACATCGCTAGCATCAGGATTTGTTTTTATAATGATGGATGATTCCTTTTGTTAGTCTGAACGGCTGATTCTTTTTTCTTTGAACTGCACACACACATAATTTTATTTTGCTAGACGTGAGGAAATTAATTTAGAGAAAAAGGAGAAATAGCCCAGAAAACTAATTTGGTGGACCAATGAAATATAATCATTAGATTTACATAACAACACCACTGGTGGACCCAAGACTCGGTTAAGTAGAAAAACTCCCCGTATGAAAAACATGTCAAATCTCTCAACAGAAAAAAACTACATCACACGTCTCTCCAAAGAAAGTAAATGTACTATACATCTACGCGTCCAATTCAACTAGAGTAAAAGACAAAAATACTACTAGCTCTCACGTCCCGGATTCTACATACCTTATATCTAGACGTCCCATTCACTAAAACTACAAGAACTACAAAGAAAAAGAAAAAACTACAAGAAAAAAAACAAAATATATCTCAAGTTCCTCAAAAGAAAAGAAAAACTACTACTCATATTCTAATCTCACGTCCCACAGAAGAAAATAAAACCAAGACATCTACATGTGCCTTCAAGAGATTAATATAAAAAACTATGAGATCTCACATCCCCTGAACTAAAATACCACATCTCACGTTTTAGATCTCATGTCCTTGAAAATAAAAAGAAATACTATATCTCACGTAGTAATTATTTTTCATTTGCATCTTAGGTATCCGAACTATGATGATTAATTAGAAAATAAACACTTCACCAAAAAAAAAGAACGTCACAGTTGGATGTATGCATCGTTGAATTGATTAATACTTATTTGCAAAGAAAACTGACTAGGGCTTCTCGCGTAGACTAATACCAATATATGTTGGAAAAGAACTCTGACTCCGCATGATGTCCACATCTCCTCACCAGTCCATAGATGAAGCTCAACATTGTCATCGGTATTAAAAAAAGATGCGATTATTACATATACATGTGATTATATGAGACCCCCTTTTAGGAATATTGTATGTTACTTCTTACTTGGTCCCATTTTACAAATTACTAATCGGCAACAATAAAATTGTACTTTACCTTAGCGGCCTAATATAACATTATTTATAACCAAATGGGTGATTTTGTTAAGATATTGGATAAGTTTATTTAGCTGATATAAACAAAAAAATTTAATGTAAAATTTTATATTTACAAAGATGCCATGGGTAAAAATCTTATTTCAACATTATCTAGCATCACACAAGTTAATTGCCGATTTAATATGCGAATAAAAAATCATCATCAGACAATGAATTCGTGATATTTTATTCCAATCAGAAATGCCATAATCAAAATTTTAACTCAAGGTCGTAATTTGACATAGCCAATATCTTTTTTTCCCGAGTTAGTATACAAACCGGATAATAAATCAACTAAACCTAGAAAATATTTTTATTATTCTGTTTAAAAGCTTCATTTTATTATGACATGTTATTGTTTATATTCAATGGTCCTTTCTCAACATACCCATCGAATTTGAATTGTGGTCTCATACAAACCATTGCTTATTCCCCTTGGCTCGATGTATGTCTATACTTTTGGGTATGCATAACAGGATTTAATGTGCACTGACCAAGCTGCATGCGAAACTGGGGAAATGGTGAACACCCCGTCTAAGATTTTTTTTGTTCTATTACACTTTTGATAATTTCAAGAAATATGGTTGTTTATTAATATGCAAAAATATTTTAAAGCTTAAAATTTGTGTTATGTGGATTACAAGAGATGCCACATCGGACAAAACATTTAAATGGTGAACCACCAGAGGAAACAAATGTACAGAGTAATAAGAGTTGGTCGATAAATTATCTGGTTTAATAGTTGGAAGTCCAAACCAAGAACCAACAAAAAGTATTTATCCTAAGAAAACCTTTTGTGCCCTATTTATATATAAAAAGAGCATGGATTTAAGAACTTTCTCCAGAGGATTTAGGGGCGCCAATGTGATATCCGTCTTTCGATATACATTAGTTTGGTCACATTTATTTCAAAAAATACAATGCAGAGTAAAAACCATATTGTGGTATTTAGGAGCATAGAAAAATCATAATTGTACTTAGTATGTTCCATAGTATAGTGTGATTCGGTTTTCTGCACAGTCAAGTTTCGTAAAGTTTAACCAATATATACAATACCGAATATAGGCCATACGAAATATATTTTGCGCCTAATAGATGTTAACATATTTTTCTAGAAGCTTCGGAGAAACTTTACATATTTTGACTTCACAAAAATATAATATGCAATAGATCTCGGAAAAAATGGAGTACTTATTATTTTGGATTCAAATTGAATGAATCAAAAACAAGTTTACAAAATTATTGTGCTTTGAGTCCTCTGTTTGAATTTCCATCAAATTCTTATGTTTCAATTTGGTTTCTTGCAAATTCAAGTTTCATAAAGTTTGACAAATATATACTATACCGATTATATGCCATATGGAATATATTTCATGATCTAATAGTATGATTCGGTATTATAGATCTTGACATATTTTTCTATAAACTTAGGTGAAAGTTTACGAAGTTTGATTTTGCAAATCTAATATGATATGCAATATATAACAGAACACATGAAGTACATATTTTTTTGTTTGAAATTTACTGAACAAAAAACAAGTTCACAAATTTATTTTCCTTCCGAGTCCTCTATATGAACTAGCATGAAAATACCAAGTTTTAGAATCTGCAGACCAAAGAGGCGTTTGATAAGTTTGCTATCTTATGATATTAAATTTAGTACTACCAATGAAATATCAAAAACATTATTTCCCAACATTTCAGAACTATAAAGGTGTTGCCCTCGCATTTGCGAGGGTCACTGTGCTAGTTAAACTAGTAATGGCGCACCACATCCACGGTGCGCCACTAGTAAAAAAAATTCAATTTTTTTTATTTTTTTTCAAAACTAGTAATGGCGCACCACATCCATGGTGCACCACTAGTAAAAAAAATTCAAATTTTTTTTTCAAAACAGTAATGGCGCACAGTGGGATTGGTGCGCCATTACTAGTTGAACTAGTTATGGCACACCACTTCCACGGTGCGCCATTACTAACTTGGCCCAAATATTCCACCGAATGCACCTCCCTGGACCGCCTTTTCAGTTTTTTTAAAAAAAGAAAATGATGGAAATGTCAAAAAAATAAAAGAAAATAAGTTTCCCATGTGATAAGTGGTCTATTGTTGGGAAAATTTACAAATATTAATTTCGACTTTATTTGCAAAATCTCTCTGAAATTTGTAAAATGGGTATAACTTTTGCATACGAACTCGAATTAAAAAGTTTTTTATATGAAAAATCATCTACTCGAAAAGTTACATCCGAATTTAACGGGGGAAACCCCGTTAAACATTTCCAAAATCCTCAAAAACCTAACAGAAAAAAGTTACGGGGCTTTCGAGATCTAGAGGCAAAAAAATTCAAAAAATTTCAAACTTACTAGTGGCACACCATTTGCTAGGTGCGCCACTAGTAACAGAAAAAAAATTGGTTTTGAAATTTCTTTTTGGAATTTTTTTTCAAAAAAGGATACGTAATATGACCGGGAAGTTTGAAATATTTTTGAAAATTTCATCATACTCATGAACATGAACAAAGTCCTAGACATCAACAAGGTTTAATAGGATTGATATGATAGATATATCAACAAGTGCTTGTTAAGTGAGGTGGTGCTGGGGTTGGATAGAACTGCGAAGTTAAGCGTGCTCGGGCTGGAGTAGTGTGAGGATGGGTGACCTTCCGGAATGTTTGACCACTTAGTGTGATTTGACTTGAGATTAAGCATATTGACCTGAGATCAAGCCATAGTGACCCGAGATTAAGAAAAAAATGAAAAAAAATTCAAAAAAAATTCTGAAAAAATATTTGAAAAAAAATTGTTACTAATGGCGCACTTCTATGTGGTGCGCCATTACTAAGTTGGATAGTAATGGCGCACCGTGGGCTATACTAATGGCGCACTGCCTGGTGCGCCATTAGTATCTGGTATACTAATGGCGCATGGCGCACCTGTGGTGCGCCATTAGTAATAAATTCTAATGGCGTGGTGCTAGTGGCGCCACTAGCAGACCTTTTCCTAGTAGTGGATGATGTAGCACAACAACAATAGGTATTTCCCTCAGTGATGAGACCAAGGTTATCGAACCTGTTGGGGAACGTTGCAGAAAATAAAAAAATTCTACGCTTGACCAAGATCAATCTATGGAGTCATCTAGCAACGAGAGAGAGGAGTGCATCTACATACCCTTGTAGATCGCGTGCAGAAGCATTCAAGAGAACGGGGTTGAGGGAGTCGTACTCGTTGTGATCCAAATCACCGAAGATCCTAGTGCTGAACGGACAGCACCTCCGCGTTCAACACATGTATGGTTGGGAAGACGTCTCCTCCTTCTTGATCCAGGAAGGGGGAAGGAGAGGTTGATGGAGATCCAGCAGAACGACATCATGGTGGTGGAAGTAGCAGCGATCTCGGCAGGGCTTCGCCAAGCTCTACGAGAGGGAGAGGTGTTGCAGAGGGAGAGGTGTTGCAGAGGGAGAGGGTGGCGCCAGGAGCAAGGGTGCGCAGCCCTCCCTTCCCCCTCTTTATATAGGGCCCCTGGGGAGGGGGCGCCAGCCCCTAGAGATTGGATCTCAAGGGGGGGCGGCCAAGGGGGGGGGGGTTGCCCCCAAAGCCAAGTGGGGCGCCCCCCACCCCTAGGGTTTCCAACCCTAGACGCAGGGGGGAGGCCCAAGGGGGGCGCACCAGCCCACCAGGGGCTGGTTCCCCTCCCACTTCAGCCCATGGGGCCCTCTGGGATAGGTGGGCCCACCCGGTGGACCCCCGGGACCCTTCTGGTGGTCCCGGTACAATACCGGTGACTCCCAAAACTTTCCCGATGGCCGAAACTAGACTTCCTATATATAATTCTTCACCTCCGGACCATTCTGGAACTCCTCGTGATGTCCGGGATCTCATCCGGGACTCCGAACAACTTTAGGGTTACCGCATACTAATATCTCTACAACCCTAGCATCACCGAACCTTAAGTGTGTAGACCCTACGGGTTCGGGAGACACGCAGACATGACCGAGACGACTCTCCGGTCAATAACTAACAGCGGGATCTGGATACCCATGTTGGCTCCCACATGCTCCTCGATGATCTCATCGGATGAACCACAATGTCGAGGATTCAAGTAATCCCGTATACAATTCCCTTTGTCAATCGGTATGTTACTTGCCCGAGATTCGATCGTCGGTATCCCAATAGCTCATTCAATCTCGTTACCGGCAGGTCACTTTACTCGTACCGTAATGCATGATCCCGTGACCAAACACTTGGTCACATTGAGCTCATTATGATGATGCATTACCGAGTGGGCCTAGAGATACATCTCCGTCATACGGAGTGACAAATCCCAATCTCGATCCGTGTGAACCCAACAGATACTTTCGGGGTTACCCGTAGTATAACTTTATAGTCATCCAGTTACATTGTGACGTTTGGTACACCCAAAGCACTCCTACGGCATCCAGGAGTTACACGATCTCATGATCTAAGGAAATGATACTTGACATTGGAAAAGCTCTAGCAAACGAACTACACGATCTTGTGCTATGCTTATGATTGGGTCTTGTCCATCACATCATTCTCCTAATGATGTGATCCTGTTATCAACGACATCCAATGTCCATAGTCAGGAAACCATGACTATCTGTTGATCAACGAGCTAGTCAACTAGAGGCTCACTAGGGACATGTTGTGGTCTATGTATTCACACGTGTATTACGATTTCCGGATAACACAATTATAGCATGAATAATAGACAATTATCATGAACAAGGAAATATAATAATAATCATTTTATTATTGCCTCTAGGGCATATTTCCAACAGTCTCCCACTTGCACTAGAGTCAATAATCTAGTTACATTGTGATGAATCGAACACCCATAGAGTTCTGGTGGTGATCATGTTTTGCTCGCGAAAGAGGTTTAGTCAACGGATCTGCGACATTCACATCCGTATGCACTTTGCAAATATCTATATTTCCATCTTGAACATTTTCACGAATGGAGTTGAAGCGACGCTTGATGTGCTTGGTCTTCTTGTGAAACCTGGGCTCCTTGGCAAGGGAAATAGCTCTAGTGTTGTCACAGAAGAGAGTGACCGGCCCCGACGCATTGGGTATGACTCCTAGGTCGGTGATGAACTCCTTCATCCAGATTGCTTCCTGCGCTGCCTCCGAGGCTGCAATGTACTCCGCTTCACATGTAGATCCCGCCATGATGCTTTGCTTGCAACTGCACCAACTTACTGCCCCTCCATTCAAAATATATATGTATCCGGTTTGTGACTTAGAGTCATCCAGATCTGTGTCGAAGCTAGCGTTGACATAACCCTTTACGACGAGCTCTTCGTCACCTCGATATACGAGAAACATATCCTTAGTCCTTTTCAGGTACTTCAGGATGTTCTTTACCGCTGTCCAGTGTTCCAAGCCGGGATTACTTTGGTACCTTCCTACCAAACTTACGGCAAGGTTTACATCAGGTCTGGTACACAACATGGCATACATAATAGACCCTATAGCTGAGGCATAGGGGATGACACTCATCTTTTCTCTATCTTCTGCCGTGGTCGGGCATTGAGCTGAGCTCAATTTCACACCTTGCAACACAGGCAAGAACCCCTTCTTGGACTGATCCATATTGAACTTCTTCAATATCTTATCAAGGTATGTTCTTTGTGAAACACCTATGAGGCGTCTCGATCTATCCCTATAGATCTTGATGCCTAATATGTAAGCAGCTTCTCCAAGGTCCTTCATCGAAAAACACTTATTCAAGTAGGCCTTAATGCTGTCCAAAAGTTCTATATCATTTCCCATCAAAAGTATGTCATCTACATATAATATGAGAAATGCTACAGAGCTCCCACTCACTTTCTTGTAAACGCAGGCTTCTCCATAAGTCTGCATAAACCCAAACGCTTTGATCATCTCATCAAAGTGAATGTTCCAACTCCGAGATGCTTGCACCAACCCATAAATGGATCGCTGGAGTTTGCATACCTTGTCAGCATTCTTAGGATCGACAAAACCTTCCGGCTGCATCATATACAGTTCTTCCTTAAGATAGTCGTTAAGGAATGCCGTTTTGACGTCCATTTGCCATATCTCATAATCATAGTATGCGGCAATTGCTAACATGATTCGGACGGACTTCAGCTTCGCTACGGGAGAGAATGTCTCATCGTAGTCAACCCCTTGAACTTGTCGATAACCCTTAGCAACAAGTCGAGCTTTATAGATGGTAACATTACCATCCGCGTCCGTCTTCTTCTTAAAGATCCATTTGTTCTCTATCGCTCGCCGATCATCGGGCAAGTCTGTCAAAGTCCATACTTTGTTTTCATACATGGATCCTATCTCGGATTGCATGGCTTCAAGCCATTTGTTGGAGTCTGGGCCCGCCATCGCTTCTTCATAGTTCGAAGGTTCACCGTTGTCTAACAACATGATTTCCAGGACAGGGTTGCCATACCACTCTGGTGTGGAACGTGTCCTTGTGGACCTACGAAGTTCAGTAGTAACTTGATCCGAAGTACCTTGATCATCATCATTAACTTCCTCTCTAGTCGGTGCAGGCACCACAGGAACATCTTCCTGAGCTGCGCTACTTTCTGGTTCAAGAGGTAGTACTTCATCAAGTTCCACTTTCCTCCCACTTACTTCTTTCGAGAGAAACTCTTTCTCCAGAAAGGACCCGTTCTTGGCAACAAAGATCTTGCCTTCGGATCTTAGGTAGAAGGTATACCCAATGGTTTCCTTAGGGTATCCTATGAAGACACATTTTTCCGACTTGGGTTCGAGCTTTTCAGGTTGAAGTTTCTTGATAGAAGCATCGCATCCCCAAACTTTTAGAAACGACAGCTTAGGTTTCTTCCCAAACCATAATTCATACGGTGTCGTCTCAACGGATTTAGATGGTGCCCTATTTAAAGTGAATGTAGCTGTCTCTAGAGCGTATCCCCAAAATGATAGCAGTAAATCGGTGAGTGACATCATAGATCGCACCATATCCAATAGAGTGCGATTTCGACGTTCGGACACACCGTTACGCAGAGGTGTTCCAGGCGGTGTGAGTTGTGAAACGATTCCACATTTCATTAAGTGCATACCAAGTTCGTGACTTAAATATTCTCCCCCATGATCTGATCATAAGAACTTTATCTTTCGGTCACGTTGATTCTCTACCTCATTCTAAAATTCCTTGAACTTTTCAAAGGTCTCACACTTGTGTTACATCAAGTAGACATACCCATATCTACTCAAGTTGTCAGTGAGAGTGAGAACATAACGATAGCCTCCACAAGCCTCAACGCTCATTGGACCGCACACATCAGTATGTATGATTTCCAATAAGTTGGTTGCTCGCTCCATTGTTCCGGAGAATGGAGTCTTGGTCATTTTGCCCATGAGGCATGGTTCGCATGTGTCAAATGATTCGTAATCGAGAGACTCTAAAAGTCCATCGGCATGGAGCTTCTTCATGCGCTTGACACCAATGTGACCAAGGAGGCAGTGCCACAAGTATGTGGGACTATCGTTATCAAATTTACATCTTTTGGTATTCACACTATGAATATGTGTAACATCACGTTCGAGATTCATTAAGAATAAACCATTGACTTGCGGGGCATGACCATAAAACATATCTCTCATATAAATAGAACAACCATTATTCTCGGATTTAAATGAGTAGCCATCCCGTATTAAACGAGATCCAGAGACAATGTTCATGCTCAAAGCTGGCACTAAATAACAATTATTGAGGTTTAAAACTAATCCCGTAGGTAAATGTAGAGGTAGCGTGCCGACGGCGATCACATCGACCTTGGAACCATTCCCGACGCGCATCGTCACCTCGTCCTTCGCCAGTCTCCGCTTATTCCGCAGCTCCTGTTTTGAGTTACAAATATGAGCAACCGCACCGGTATCAAATACCCAGGAGCTACTACGAGTACTGGTAAGGTACACATCAATTACATGTATATCACATATACCTTTAGTGTTGCCGGCCTTCTTGTCCGCTAAGTATTTGGGGCAGTTCCGCTTCCAGTGTCCGCTTCCCTTGCAATAAAAGCACTCAGTCTCAGGTTTGGGTCCATTCTTTGGCTTCTTCCCGGCAACTGGCTTACCGGGCGCGGCAACTCCCTTGCCGTCCTTCTTGAAGTTCTTCTTACCCTTGCCTTTCTTGAACTTAGTGGTTTTATTGACCATCAACACTTGATGTTCCTTTTTGATTTCCACCTCCGCTGATTTCAGCATTGAAAATACTTCAGGAATAGTTTTCACCATCCCCTGCATATTGAAGTTCATCACAAAGCTCTTGTAGCTAGGTGGGAGCGACTGAAGGATTCTGTCAATGACCGCCTCGTCCGGGAGGTTAATGTCCAGCTGGGACAGGCGGTTGTGCAACCCAGACATTTTGAGTATGTGCTCACTGACAGAACTATTTTCCTCCATCTTACAACTGTAGAACTTGTCGGAGACTTCATATCTCTCGACCCGGGCATGAGCTTGGAAAACCACTTTCAGCTCTTCGAACATCTCATATGCTCCATGTTGCTCAAAACGCTTTTGGAGCCCCGGTTCTAAGCTGTAAAGCATGCCGCACTGAACGAGGGAGTAATCATCAGCACGTGACTGCCAAGCGTTCATAACGTCTTGGTTCTCTGGGATGGGTGCGTCACCTAGCGGTCCTTCTAGGACATATGCTTTCTTGGCAGCTATGAGGATGATCCTCAGGTTCCGGACCCAGTCCGTATAGTTGCTGCCATCATCTTTCAGCTTGGTTTTCTCTAGGAACGCGCTGAAGTTGAGGTTGACATGAGCGTTGGCCATTTGATCTACAAGACATTTTGCAAAGGTTTTTAGACTAAGTTCATGATAATTAAGTTCATCTAATCAAATTATTTAATGAACTCCCACTCAAATTAGACATCCCTCTAGTCATCTTAGTGATACATGATCCGACTCAACTAGACCGTGTCCGATCATCACGTGAGACGGACTAGTCATCATCAGTGAACATCTCCATGTTCAACGTATCTTCCATACGACTCATGTTCGACCTTTCGGTCTCTTGTGTTCCGAGGCCATGTCTGTACATGCTAGGCTCGTCAAGTCAACTTAAGTGTTTTGCATGTGTAAATCTGTCTTGCACCCTTTGTATGTGAACGTTAGAATCTATCACACCCGATCATCACGTGGTGCTTCGAAACAACGAACTTTCGCAACCGCGCATAGTTAGGGGGGACGCTTTCTTGAAATTATTATAAGGGATCATCTTATTTACTACCGTCGTACTAAGCAAATAAGAAGGAAAACATGATAAACATCACATGCAATCAAATAGTGACATGATATGGCTAATATAATATTGCTCCTTTGATCTCCATCTTCGGGGCGCCATGATCATCTTCGTCACCGGCATGACACCATGATCTCCATCATCGTGTCTCCATGAAGTTGTTCGCCAACTATTACTTCTACTACTATGGCTAACAGTTTAGAAATAAAGTAAAGTAATTACATGGCGTTTATTCATTGACACGCAGGTCATACAATAATTAAGACAACTCCTATGGCTCTTGCCGGTTGTCATACTCATCGACATGCAAGTCGTGATTCCTATTAAAAGAACATGATCTCATACATCACATATATATCATTCATCACAACCTTTTGGCCATATCACATCACAAGGCATATGCTGCAAAAACAAGTTAGACGTCCTCTAATTGTAGTTGCATGTTTTTACGTGGCTGCAATAGGGTTCTAGCAAGAACGTTTCTTACCTACGTAAAAGCCACAACGTGATGTGCCAATTTCTATTTACCCTTCATAAGGACCCTTTTCATTGAATCCGATCCGACTGAAGTGGGAGAGACAGACACCCGCTAGCCACCTTATGCAACTAGTGCATGTCAGTCGGTGGAACCTGTCTCACGTAAGCGTACGTGTAAGGTCGGTCCGGGCCGCTTCATCCCACGATGCCGCTGAAACAAGATAAGACTAGTAGTGGCAAGAAAATTGACAACATCTACGCCCACAACAAGTTTGTGTTCTACCCGTGCATAGAAACTACGCATAGACCTAGCTCATGATGCCACTGTTGGAGAACGTTGCAGAAAATAAAAAATTTCTACGCTTCACCAAGATCAATCTATGGAGTCATCTAGAAATGAGAGAGAGGAGTGCATCTACATACCCTTGTAGATCGCGTGTGGAAGCGTTCAAGAGAACGGGGTTGAGGGAGTCGTACTCGTCGTGATCCAAATCACCGAAGATCCTAGTGCTGAACGGACAGCACCTCCGTGTTCAACACACGTACGGTTGGGAAGACATCTCCTCCTTATTGATCCAGCAAGGGGGAAGGAGAGGTTGATGGAGATCCAGCAGCACGACGGCGTGGTGGTGGAAGTAGCGGCGACTCGGCAGGGCTTCGCCAAGCTCTACGAGAGGGAGAGGTGTTGCAGAGAGAGAGGCAGGCCCCAGGAGCAAGGGTGCGCAGCCCTCCCTCCCCCCTCTTTATATAGGGCCCCTGGGAGGCGCCGGGCCCCTAGAGATTGGATCTCAAGGGGGGGCGGCGGCCAAGGGGGGTGGCTTGCCCCCAAAGCCAAGTGGGGCGCCCCCACCCCTACGGTTTCCAACCCTAGGCCCAGGGGGAGGCCCAAGGGGGGCGCACCAGCCCACCAAGGGCTGGTTCCCCTCCCACTTCAGCCCATGGGGCCCTTCGGGATAGGTGGCCCCACCCGGTGGACCCCCAGGACCCTTCCGGCGGTCCCGATACAATACCGGTGACTCCCGAAACTTTCCCGATGGCCGAAACTGGACTACCTATATATAATTCTTCACCTTCGGACCATTCCGGAACTCCTCGTGACGTCCGAGATCTCATCCGGGACTCCAAACAACTTTCGGGTTACCACATACTAATATCTCTACAACCCTAGCGTCACCGAACCTTAAGTGTGTAGACCCTACGGGTTCGGGAGACACGCAGACATGACCAAGACGACTCTCCGGTCAATAACCAACAACGGGATCTGGATACCCATGTTGGCTCCCACATGCTCCTCGATGATCTCATCAGATGAACCACGATGTCGAGGATTCAAGTAATCCCATATACAATTCCCTTTGTCAATCGGTACGTTACTTGCCCGAGATTCGATCGTCGGTATCCCAATACCTCGTTCAATCTCGTTACCGGCAAGTCACTTTACTCGTACCGTAATGCATGATCCCGTGACCAAACACTTGGTCACATTGAGCTCATTATGATGATGCATTATCGAGTGGGCCCAGAGATACCTCTCCGTCATATAGAGTGACAAATCCCAGTGTCGATCCGTGTCAAGCCAACAGATACTTTCGGGGTTACCCGTAGTATACCTTTATAGTCACCCAGTTACATTGTGACGTTTGGTACACCCAAAGCACTCCTACGGCATCCGGGAGTTACACGATCTCATGGTCTAAGGAAATGATACTTGACATTGGAAAAGCTCTAGCAAACGAACTACACGATCTTGTGCTATGCTTAGGATTGGGTCTTGTCCATCACATCATTCTCCTAATGATGTGGTCCCGTTATCAACGACATCCAATGTCCATAGTCAGGAAACCATGACTATCTGTTGATCAACGAGCTAGTCAACTAGAGGCTCACTAGGGACATGTTGTGGTCTATGTATTCACATGTGTAATACGATTTCCGGATAACACAATTCTAGCATGAATAACAGACCATTATCATGAACAAGGAAATATAATAATAATCATTTTATTATTGCCTCCAGGGCATATTTCCAACAGAACCAGTAGGAGAACCACACAACACCACGTAAACAACACCTGCACACAAAGAACAAATACTTGCAATCCGACGTAAGAGAGGGGTTGTCAATCCCTCACGGGTAAAAAGATAGGTAAAATTGTAGTAGTTTGGATAAATAGATCTCGCGGGAACACGAGATAAAAAAATTGCAGCAAAGTAATTTTTATATTTTTGGATTAATAGATCTGAAAATAAAAGCAAATAAAAATAGATCTCGAAGGCAAATAGAATAAAGAAGAGACCCGGGGGTCGTAGATTTCACTAGTGGCTTTTCTCGAGAAAAATAGCATACGCTAGGTAAACAAATTACTGTTGGGAAATTGATAGAACTTCAAATAATCATGACGATATCCAGGCAATGATCATTATATAGGCATCACGTCCAGGATTAGTTGAACGACTCCTGCCTGCATCTACTACTATCACTCCACACATCGACCGCTATCCAGCATGCATCTAGTGTATTAGGTTCATGGAGAAACAGAGTAATGCAATAAGAACGATGAGATGATGTAGACAAGATATATTTATGTAGAAATAGACCCCATCTTGTTATCCTTCATAGCAACAATACATACGTGTCGGTTCCCCTTCTGTCACTGGGATCAAGCACCGTAAGATCAAACCCATCACAAAGCACCTCTTCCCATGGCAAGAAAAATCGATCTAGTTGGCCTAACTAAACAAAAGATTCGAAGAAGAAATACGAGGATATAAGTAATCATGCATATAAGATATCAAAAGACTCAAATAACTTTCATGGATAAAAACATAGATCTGATCATAAACTCAAAGTTCATCATTTCCTAACAAATACACCACAAAAAGAGTTACATCAAATAGATCTCCAAGGGACCATTGTATTGGGAATCAAAATAGAGAGAGGAAGCCATCTAGCTACTAACAACGGACCCGTAGGTCTACAATGAACTACTCACGCATCATCGGTGAGGCACCAATGAGGATGATGAACCCCTCCGTGATGCTGTCTAGATTGGACCTGGTGGTTCTGGAACTTGCAGCGGCTGGAATTGATTTTCGTAGACTCCCCTAGGGTTTCTGGAATATTGGGGGTATTTATAGAGCAAAGAGGCGGTGCAGGAGGCGGCCGAGGTGGGCACAACCCACCTAGGTGCGCCTGGGCCCCCATGCGCGTCCTGGTGGGTTGTGCTCCCCTCGGATCTCCCCTCAGGTACTTTCTTGGCCCAACAGGTGACTTCTGGTCCAGAAAAAAGCCACAAAAAGTTTCGCTGTGTTTGGACTCTGTTTGGTATTAGTTTCCTGCAATGTAAAAAAGAAGCAGAAAACAACAACTGACACTTGGCACTATGTCAATAGGTTAGTCCCAAAAAATGATATAAAGTTGCTATAAATGATTGTAAAACCTCCAAGAATGATAATATAACAGCATGGAACAATAAAAAATTATAGATGCGTTGGAGACGTATCAACATCCCCAAGCATAATTCCTGCTCGTCCTCGTCTAGGTAAATGATTAAAACAGAATTTTTGATGTGGCATGTTGCCTAACATGTTCATCACATATTCTTTTATTTGTAGCATGGACCTTAGGACTTTTATATGATTCAAAGCAATAGTCTAGTTTTGACATGAGGACTTTAATACTCAAGCATATCAACAAGCAACCACGTCTTTTAAAATATCGACACTAAAGCAAGTTATCCCTAACCCATTATGCTCAATCATTGATCCATTCATGAAACACACTCGCATATTAGCTACACCCAATGCTCAAGTACGATCATAGTGCCCCTTAGTTGGTGCTTTATAAGAGAAGATGGACACTCAAGTAAAATAAAATTTGCATAAAGTAAATAGAAAGGCCCTTCGCGGAGGGAAGTGGGCATTTGTAGTGGTGCGAGAGCTCAAAGCAAAAAAAATAGAGATAAAACATTTTGGGTGGCATGCTTTTCCTGTCAACAAAAATGATCGAGTAGTTCCCAATACTTTCCATGCTAGATAAATCATAGGCGGTTTCCAATCAGAAAATAAAGTTTAATCCTTTTTCCACCATACATTCACTTTCCATGGCTAACCGTATCCACGGGTGCCTTCCGTACCAACAATTTCCAAGGAATGTATTATTTGACAACATAAAGTAAATTCATTTTTCATTTCGGGACTGAGCATCCCTAATAACTTTGACGTACTCTCATGCAATGACAAGTGAATAAACAGTCGTCTTGAGAATAACACATCTAGCATGGAAATATATCAGCCACCCCTACCATTTCATGAGCGGTACGAGCACACAAAAGAGAAATTTATTTTGAAAATTAGAGATGGCACATACAAATTTTCTTAGGACGGCAAAATAATGCCGCATATAGGTAGGTATAGTGGACTCATATGGCAAAAACTAGTTTAAAGGATTTTGGATGCGCAAGTAGTGATCATACTTAGTGCAAGTGAAGGCTAGCAAAAGATTGGGAAGCATCCAACCAAGAAATGAAAAATCTCATAAGCGAGCATTAAGCATAACTAACACCGAATAATGAACCACAAGTAGGATCTAATTTCATTGCATAACTATTGACTTTCGTGCTTGCATAGGGAATCACAACCCTTAACACCAATATTCTTACTAAAGCATAATTACTCATCAACATGACTCTTATCACTATCATCATATCTCAAAATTACTACAAAGAATCAAGTTTATTTTGTCCAATGATCTTCATGAAAGTTTTTATTATATACCTCTTGAATATCTATCACTTTGGGAGTAATTTCATATGTTGCTTTTGATAGCTCAAACAAATTCTAAGTGAAGAACATGAGCATGAAAAAATTTCTTCTCTCAAAATAATTGAAGTGAAGCAAGAGAGAATTTCTTAAATTTTTTACTAACTCTCAAATAAATCTAAGTGAAGCATGAGAGCATTTTTTCAAAAATAGTAAAGCACACCGTAATGAATAATAAACATTTATCATGAATAAGAAAATATAAAATAACAACTTTATTATTGCCTCTAGGGATATTTTCTTTAGTCTCCCACTTGCACTAGAGTCAATAATCTAGATTACATTGTAATGAATCTAACACCCATGAAGTCTTGGTGTTGATCATGTTTTGCTCGTGGAAGAGGCTTAGTTAATGGGTCTGCAACATTCAGATCCGTATGTGTTTTGCAAATATCTATGTCTGCCTCCTTGACCAAATCTCGGATGGAGTTGAAGCGTCTCTTGATGTGTTTGGTATTTTTGTGAAATATGGATTCCTTCGCCAAGGCAATTGCTCCACAAAAGATTTTCACTGGACTCGATGCACTATGTATTACACCTAGATCGGACATGAACTCCTTCATCCAGACTCCTTCATTTGTTGCTTCCGAAGCAGCTATATACTCCGCTTCACATGTAGATCCCGCCACGACACTCTGCTTGGAACTGCCACTACTAGGGAAAACCCTAGTAGTAACATGCGTTTTAACGCTATCAGTAGCGTGGGTAGCCGCGCTACTAATAAGGCGCTACAGCTAACATATAGTAGTAGCTCTCTATGTACACCCGCTATTAGTATTGACTGTATCAGTAGCCGTTTTCCAACATGCGCTACTAATAAGTAGTTGTAGCACTTTTCTTTGCCCGCTCTACTTCTCTTTCTTTCAACATTTTTTCCCTGCTTCCTATTGATCAAGAACAGTACCCCGTTTCAATAAACTGCATATTCACATATACCAGATAACAATATCATTAATCACAATACCATATAGTCATACAGTAGTCATACAACATCATTAAGCATTATAGGTACTCATATATAGTCAACATGCATCCTCACACACATATATGGTTCATACAAGAGCATATATGATAAGCAATACTAGGTAGTCATACAACATATAGCAGTCTACTAGGGGTAGTCATACAGCCACACACATATGTAGTTCTAGATGATATCGACGACGACCATCATCCTCAAGCCATGGCGGTGGGTCACTACAAAAAAAAAGACACATCCGTGACATTTTGGGCCGAACGAAATTTTTTTGTGTCATACACATGACACTTCTATGACGATAATTGTGACAAAACCCGGTATCATCATAGATGAGGTGGGCTCCTACTTCTATGACAAAAAATCATGACAGAAAAATGGGCTTTTCATCCTGGGCGGGCCGGAGACGCAGCTGCATGACATTTTTTGGGCCATCCATGACGGAAAAACCCGTGGTAGAAGCGAGGGGGAGGAAAATTTCAGGGAGTTGCCGGTTATGGTGGGAGGTCGGGGGCGGAGCGATGCATGTTTCTCTCGTACATACGCGCGTGTGTGCGAGGCGTTGGCTCTAACTGAACCTGAGCGAGGCTTTGGGCTCTAACTGAACCCGAGCGATTGCACTGTAGGCTACGCATTACTGAACCCGAGCGATCGATCAATGGCTGTTAACTGAACCCGATGGAGCGATTCCTTCGCTACTGCTGCTAACTGAAGCAGATCGATGCTGCCTCTAGGATGAACAGTGAGTATTGCGGGGGGGGCGGGGTTGGATGAACAGTGAGCGGTGGCGTTGCCTCTGGATGAACAGGAACCCGTGGTGTGGAGGGATGGATCACTAGTGCAGAACCGGGCAATAGCACCGGTTCGTAAGGCCCTTTAGTGTCGGTTCCATAACCGGCACTAAAGTGTGGGCACTAAAGCCCCCCCCCCCTTTAGTACCGGTTCAGAACGGACCGGTGCTAAAGGGAAACCACGTGGCACGAGCCAGCTCCAGGGGCCTGGAGCCCTTTAGTACCGGTTGGTAAGACCAACCGGTACTATAAGGTTTGGGGGGTTTTTAGTTTTATGATTTCTTTTTCATTTAATTTTGTGTTTCCATTTTAATTCTTTTTCGTTTGCTGGTATTTTACGATACTACACATTGTACACGTTATGCATATATATATATATATATATATATATATATATATATATATATATATATATAATAGAATTCTAGTAGAACCAATCATGCATATATATATATCATCAATTAATGTCTCACAAACCATCATATTAATTAATTCACACATACACACATGTATAGCTATATACAATTTCTCCTACATATGCATGTTGCCTTCGGAGCCAGTGGCATTAGCCTAATTGGTGCCTTCGGAGCACGATGACAATTGGAAGTGGTTTTCATGAGGGCGGTAGCGGGTAATAGTATTCTCCCTTCGGATTTATGACCTGGTCGAGCAAAAATCCCGCTATTTCCTCTTGAAGTGCTTCTACGCGCTCCGTTTCTAGGAGCTTCTCCCGCACCTCTCTGAACTGTTAAGAAGGAGATCAATATGCATGTGTATTAGTTGTGTGACTAGATATCGATAATGGTGTAAAAATTGTGAATAGTGTTTTGACAAGCGTACCCATTCCTGTCTTTGAGATCTGCTCCTTTCGGACGCCATCATGCGAATGTTCTCGCAAACGCAGAATGCACACAGATCAGTCCCCTGCGCCTGCTTCAGGGCCTTTACGAGAATGGAATTTGATCAGATAATAATTAATCAAGCATGATAATTAAAGAGATGGCAGCTAGCTAGCTAGCTAGTACTACTTAATTACTTACCTTGGGTCTTCCCCATTTAAGCTTTTCTTTCCATTCGCCTTCCGTGACGCTGATGAACCTTGCCCAAGCCCTGCCCGCCGACAAAGAAAATGAATAAAGGGGTTATTAAATAGTTCATATCATGAAATGACGAACTAAATAGGCCGAGATATATAGTTAATAATGATTGAAATTACCTGTTGACTATCCCAAACAAGATGTTATAGTCAGTTTTTTCTTTGAGTAGTGAGTCCAGTATTTCAACTGTTCCGGCGTCAACTTTAATGATACACAAGACCCAGTGAAATCTGCATGCACACACGTTTGCATGTCTTAATTAAGCGGGCATATGTAAGCAAAAACATGTAGCTAGCTAGTAGGCAAAAACAGAGAATTTGTAGTACAAGACAGTGTGACTCACTGGAAGTTGTAAGGAAGTAGTATATCTTCATTGTATTTGAGGCGCTTCAAGAACTCTAGCATGCTGTCCTCTACGGCCTTTTGATGACGTGCATCTATTTTCCATGTGTATTCATTAACGGTGTTTGGGTCAATGAACCCAATGCCATAGCGTCCACCTTTTCTCATTTCATACATCTTCATCCTGCATATAATACCACAGAAAAGAATATAGTGAGGATAATTACAGGTAATGATTGATCAAAAGGATCACTACAGCTAGCTTGAGACTTAAATTACAGAAAGAAATCACTTACAGACAATAGCAACTGACGATAGATTTGTCGAGTGCGTCTTGATTGTATAACTGAAACAGTTCAGAATACTCAACGGACACAGCTTTCTCATGGTAGTAATGCTCCTTCTTGACATTCACCATGAGGGACAATCGATCGGAAATCTTGGTAATGTTCATGTACCATTGATGCAATTCATACATTCTCGTTGGGAGGTTCTTGACCTTGTCTGGCTCGACCAAAGGTTGGCCCCGGACATATTTCCGTTTTATTTCATCCTCTCTAAGCACAGGCATGGGCTCGATCTCGAGGAGTTGTCCAACAGTGATTTTGAGAACTTCAGCCTGCATTATATGCTCCTCCGTTATTACCACATTGCCCACCTCAGGAACGTAAACTGTTTGCCCACAATAATATTGGGCGCGCGTACTGTCACGTGTTGTTGGCACAACAAGCGAGGGGATCGATTGCGCCGCCTGTTCTCCCAGCTGGGGAATGGTTTTCCCGCATTTTTTGACAGCTGCTTCTTGTTTGCTCGATCCCGAGCTCGCCTCCTTATGTAGACGTGCTCGATTTAACTTCCTGATGTGGCGCTCATAGTCTGTGTCAACAGGCTTGGGAGCTGGTGGTTGAGCCATACGAATGAAGTGGTCAATCGTTTTCTCAGGCACTTTCTCCCTTGGCGGCGGTGGCGGTTTCGGTGCAAAATGGGCTTCCACCTCGGACTTCGATATGGCTGCGATTTCCTCCTCGGACCTGTCATAAGCCCTCTGCGGAAGAGGCGTGAGGCTTGGACCATATTTATATCGCTTGCCTCCGCCTGTACTTCCTGTACTACCTCGACTCGTACCGCTACGCACCATAGCTGCGGGGTGTCTCTTCTGTGATTGCTGAGGTGGCGGAGACGGCTGACGGGGCTGAGTTGGACGAGGAGGAGTGGCCGCCTGAAGCTGTGCCGGACTTGGAGGAGGAGTGGCCTGAGGTTGTGCCGGACTTGGAGGAGGAGTGGACGTCTGACGCTGTGGCAGACTTGGAGGAGGAGGAGTGGCCTGACACTTTGCCGGACTTGGAGGAGGAGTGGCATGACACTTTGCCGGACTTGGTGGACTTGCAGGAGCGGGAGACTGCTGACTCGGTGGCGGACTTCGATGAGGAGTCGGCTGACGCGGTGTCGGTGGCCTTCGAATGATGATGCAATCCTTTTTCCATAGGATGATACGATGTTTGGCGTCTCCAAGAAAGCGCTCATCGTCACCTCCAGGATAGTCAAGCTCTAGCTCCGAATATGGGTCCACCACCTCATCAACCAAGACACGAGCATAGCCCGCTGGAATCGGGTTGCAATGGAAGGTTGCCTCGGGGGGATTTGTAAAAGCAACGGCGTCCGCCACCTTCATGGATATGTTCTTCATTTTGACGTGTAGCTCGCAGCTAGTGTTCTCCGTGATGTCATCCACGGGGTATCTACCCAGCATTGCGTCGTCCGGGGCGGAACCCACGCTGCTTCTCGGCATGGATGGGGCGGTGCTATCCAATGCTGGATCATTTGCTAGCTGCTGCAGCTGCTGAGACCCCCTTTGCTGGGTAAGTGAGTCGATCTGCTCCTGCTGCCGCTGGAATTTGACTACCAATTCCGCTTGACTTGCTTCTAGGCCTTGAAGGCGTTCATAGTCCCGCTTCCTCTACTCCTCCTCCATCTTCCTCTTCTTCTCCTCCGCAATCTTCTTTCTCGCACGGGTTCTGTAGTCGGTGTTCCAGTCTGAAAACCCCTCATACCACGGAATAGCGCCCTTGCCTCGTGTTCTTCCCGGGTGTTCAGGATTTCCCAGGGCACGCGTAAGCTCGTCGTTCTCTCTGTTGGGCTCGAACACCCCCGATCGTGCCTCTTCTATTGCAACAAGTATCGCATCATCGGCTCCCTTCAGACTTGCCCTCGTCGAAACATTGCCTGTCTTCGGGTCCAACTCCCCCCCATGCGCATAGAACCAAGTCCTGACCCTGGGGGGGCAGCTCTTAGTAACCGGAGTGGCACCTGCATCCTCCATCTCTTTCTCAGACTTATCCCACTTAGGCATTGCCACCGCATAGCCACCTGGCCCCAGCTTATGGAACTTATCCTTTTTTCGGCATTCTTCTTGTTTATTCTCGACCGTTCCTTAGCTAATTCCGAATCCTTGAATTTCACGAAATCGTCCCAATGAGCACGTTGGTTCTCTAGTGTTCCCTCGAATACTGGAGTCTTCCTTCCTCCCTTGACGTACTTGTCCCATTCACGATTCTTGTGGTTCTTGAATGCAACCGCCATCTTCCTAAGAGCAGCGTCCTTGACTTTCTGCACATCTGCTTCTGTGAAATGATCTGGTAGGGTGAAATGTTCCATGAGAGTATCCCAAAGCAGATCTTTTTGATTCTTGTCGACAAAAGTAACATCTGGACGTGGAGCAGCATCCTCTTTGCCTTTTTGTCTTTTGTCTTTTGCTGGCTCTCTCCATTCTTGAAGGGAGATCGGGAGTTGGTCCTTCACAAGAACTCCGCACTGACGAACGAACTTGTCCGCAATCTTCTTAGGCGCTAATGGTTCGCCATTAGGTCTGACTGCCTCGATATTGTACTTTACGCCCTCCTTCAACTTTTTGTTCGGGCCTCGTTTCGTCCTTTTGCCTGAAGATTTGCTCGATCCGGATGGCTGAAAGAACAAAGATCGATTCGTTAATATATCTTCAAGTCATTTAAAACATGTGATGATCACCAGATACCTGCTTATATAAATATATATACCTCGCCGGTCTTTGTTGTTTCAGGATCAACATGTTCTTCGTCATCGTCATAATCGTAGTTCATGACTTCATCAATTCGGTCGTCGCGATCGAATATCATATCACCCTCTCCGGTGTTGTTTAGAAATTCGGAGCCGTCATAATCTTCTTCATTCTGATCATCATCTGGCCCGCGTATCATATCGAACATGGTCTGTTCTCCCTCTCTGTCGGTATTGTCTGCCATAGCTTTTATTTAACTAATTCAAAAGAAATATAAAACAATTTAGTATTCAAATTACATCGTCTCGAATAATAGATATAATCTCGAATACTTCGTCTAGAATAATAGATATAATCTCGAATACATCGTCTCGAATAATATATAATATTGAATAGTACATCACTGGCTAGCTAATTAAAGATCGAATACTACAGAAGAATCTAGGACACTCGCGGTTCCTGCGGCGCGGGCGGTGGACACCCAAAGAGAAGGAACCCTCACAGGATCATAGCTGAAGTGAGATCCCGAAGATACTGCCAGGTATTGGAGAACCTGCCGCCCTCTAACGCAACCATGTAGCGATGGACGTGCTCGTCCTCCTCCCTGACACGGCGACGTACCACCTCCGGCGGGGCGGGTCCCTCCGCACCGAAACTGGCCCACGCGAACGCCACCAAACGAGATCAGGGTCGACGACGGGACCCGGGGCCGGGTTCCTCATCTAGCGGCGCGCCCCTCCAGGCAGCACCTCCCAGTGCCAGCCCGGCGGAGCCCAGTCCCGGACATGGGTCGGCTGGACGTCGTCGCGGACGGGTCGACGGCGAGGATGCGGGCCGGGCATCTTCGAGAACAAATACTAGCTATATGCCCGCAAAAAGTAACATTTTTTTAATGATTGGATTTTGATAACTAAAATTTCTAACATTTCTATATAACACTAATTATGCTAATCTAAATAATCTAAATAACACTAAAATTTCTAACATTTCTAACATTTCTATATAACACTAATTTCTAACATTTCTATATAACACTAATTTCTAACTGATTAAACACTAATTATATCCATCTAATATGCATTCATACATATATAATAGTGAAAAAAATAATAATCTAAATAATCTAAACTAATTAAACATACAAAATACGTGTGTGTGTGTACTAATTAAACACTAATTATCCAAACTAATTAAATATACAAAATAATAATCTAAATAATCTAAACTAATTAAAGGCTAATTATCTAAACTAATTAAACATGCTTGTGTGTGTACGGGCTCGGGGAGGGCTCACAGCGGGCGAGGCGACGGCGAGGCGAGGCGACGGCGAGGCGACGGCCGGGGCGGCGACGGCGGGGATGGCGCGATGGGGACGGGGACGGCGCGACGGGGACGGGGACGGCGCGACGGGGACGGGCCCGGGACGGCGACGGAGACGAGGGCGGCGACGGGGACGGGGCGGCGACGGAGACGATCGAGGGCGGCGGCGATGGCGGCGGAGACGGAAACAGAGGAACGAACAGAGAGGGAAACTGAAATTTTCGTAGTCGTTGTATATATAGAAGGCACCTTAGTACCGGTTGGAGCCACCAACCGGTACTAAAGGCCTGTTTTGGCCAGCCCAAGCGGCGGGAAGCGACCCCCTTTAGTACCGGGTGGTGGCACAAACCGGTACTAAAGGCCCCCCCTTTAGTACCGGTTTGTGCCACGACCCGGTACTAAAGGGGGTGCGCTGGCGCAGGTGCGGTGCGGCAAGTTTAGTCCCACCTCGCTAGCCGAGGGGCGACCGCACTGGTTTATAAACCCCCGTGCGGTCGCTCTCTCGAGCTCCTCTCCAAAGCAGGCTTACTGGGCCTATGTGTTCTTTGCAGCCCTATGGGCCCACTTGGCCTTTGCGGGCCTGCATCCTGGCCCAACGACAGGTTGGGTTTCTAGTCTCATGCAGGCCGCTCTGGCCTAGTAGGCGGGCTTTTTTTATTTTATTTTTTGCTTTATTTATTTTTGTGTTGTTTTTTTGTGTATTTACAGTTTCTTTGTGAACATTTTTGTTTTAGGTACAAAAAATTACAAACTTTCTGTTAGGGCTTTTTTTTATTTTGATTTTTTATTTATTTTTGTGTTGTTTTTTTTTTGTGTATTTAGAGTTTCCTTGTGAACATTTTTGTTTTAGGTACAAAAAATTACAAACTTTCTGTTAGTGCCCGTAGTTTTCAAATTTGAATAGTTTAAATTTTGAATTATTTGAAATTAGTGTGAATCACTAGTTTGTGAATAACTTAACTTTAAAAATCAGTAAAGGCATGAAAGAATTTGTTTGCACATAAAATTTCTTCGCGTTTCAAATGCCAAAACACATAACTACCCTAACTATTACAGAGATTCCCCTCTCGGTGCGAAACACAGAAGAAAGTGATGATAGCTAGTGAAGCCGATCACATCCCAGATCTTTGGGTGTGAAACTTTTTCTTCGCGTGTGTCCCTTTGCGCCGTAACCATGGAAAATCTTCATCATTTAACGGGATGCTCGGGTCAATATTCACTATGAATGGAGCAATTTCATCAAACTTTTCATAATCTTCTGACTTGTCTGTCTTGTCATCCACTCCCACGATGTTTCTCTTCCCAGAAAGAACTATGTGCCGCTTTGGCTCATCGTACGATGCATTCGCTTCCTTATCTTTTCTTTTTCTTGGCTTGGTAGACATGTCCTTCACATAGAAAACCTGTGCCACATCATTGGCTAGGACGAATGGTTCGTCTGCATACGCAAGATTGTTGAGATCCACTGTTGTCATTCCGTACTGCGGGTCTTCCGTTACCCCGCCTCGTGTCATATTGACCCATTTGCACCGAAACAAAGGGACCTTTAAACCACGTCGATAGTCAAGTTCCCATATGTCCTGTATATAACCATAATATGTTTCCTTTCCCGTCTTGGTTTCTGCATCAAAGCGGACACCACTGTTTTGGTTGGTGCTCTTCTTATCTTGGGCGATCGTGTAAAATGTATTACCATTTATCTCGTACCCTTTGAAAGTCATTATATTCGAAGATGGTAACTGGGACAGCAAGTACAGGTCATCTTCAATAGAGGTGTCATGCATGGTACGTGTCTGCAACCAGCTGGCGAAACTCCTGGTTTGTTCACGTGTAATCCAGTCATCAGACCGCTCCGGGTGTTTGGAGCGTAGCAAATTCTTGTGTTCATCCATATACGGAGCCACCAAGGCGGAATTCTGTAGAACTGTGTAGTGTGCTTCAGTGAGAGAATGTCCGTCCATACATATTATTTGTTCCCCTCCTAGCGTGCCTTTTCCATCCAGTCTGCCCTTATGCCGCGATTCAGGAACACCAATCGGCTTAAGGTCAGGAATAAAGTCAATACAAAACTCAATGACCTCCTCATTTTGATGGCCCTTGGAGATGCTTCCTTCTGGCCTAGCACGGTTATGAACATATTTCTTTAAGACTCCCATGAACCTCTCAAAGGGGAACATATTGTGTAGAAATACAGGACCCAAAACGTTAATCTCTTGGCACAGGTGAACTAGGACGTGTGTCATGATGTTGAAGAAGGATGGTGGGAACACCAACTCGAAACTGACAAGACATTGCACCAAATCATTCTGTAACCTTGGTATGATTTCTGGATCGATTACCTTCTGAGAGATTGCATTGAGAAATGCACATAGCTTCACAATGGCTAATCGAACGTTTTCCGGTAGAAGCCCCCTCAATGCAACCGGAAGCAGTTGCGTCATAATCACGTGGCAGTCATGAGACTTTAGGTTCTGGAACTTTTTCTCTGCCATGTTTATTATTCCCTTTATATTCGACGAGAAGCCAGACGGTACCTTAATACTGAGCAGGCATTCAAAGAAGATTTCCTTCTCTTCTTTGGTAAGAGCGTAGCTTGCATGACCCTGATGTATGCCGTCTTCTCCGTGCATACGTTGCTGGTCCTCCCGTGCCTCAGGTGTATCTTTTGTCTTCCCATACACGCCCAAGAAGCCAAGCAGGGTCACGCAAAGATTCTTCGTCACGTGCATCACGTCGATTGCGGAGCGGACCTCTAGGTCTTTCCAATATGGCAGGTCCCAAAATATAGATTTCTTCTTCCACATGGGTGCGCGTCCGTCAGCGTCCTTTGGAACAGATTGTCCGCCAGGACCCTTTCCAAATATCACCTTCAAATCCTTGACCATATCATGTACATCAGCACCAGTACGGTGGCGAGGCTTCGTCCGGTGATCCGCCTCACCTTTGAAATGCTTGCCTTTCTTTCTTACGGGATGCCTGCTCGGAAGAAATCGACGATGTCCCAGGTACACATTCTTCTTACAACTATTCAAATATATACTGTCGGTATCATCCAAACAGTGCGTGCATCCGTGGTATCCCTTGTTTGTCTGTCCTGAAAGGTTACTGAGAGCAGGCCAATCATTGATGGTCACGAACAGCAATGCCTTTAGGTCAAATTCTTCCTGTTTGTGCTCATCCCATGCACGTACACCTGTTCCATTCCACAGTTGTAAGAGTTCTTCAACTAATGGCCTTAGGTACACATCAATGTCGTTGCCGGGTTGTTTAGGGCCTTGGATGAGCACTGGCATCATAATGAACTTCCGCTTCATGCACAACCAAGGAGGAAGGTTATACAAACATAGAGTCACAGGCCAGGTGCTATGGTTGCTGCTCTGCTCCCCAAAAGGATTAATGCCATCTGCGCTTAGACCAAACCATACGCTCCTTGCGTCATCTGCAAACTCCTTCCCGTACTTTCTTTCGATTTTTCTCCACTGCGACCCGTCAGCGGGTACTCTCAACTTTCCGTCTTTCTTACGGTCTTCTCTGTGCCATCGCATCGCCTTGGCATGCTCTTTGTTTTGGAACAAACGTTTCAACCGTGGTATTATAGGAGAATACCACATCACCTTGGCAGGAATCTTCTTCCTGGGGCGCTCGCCCTCGACATCACCATGCTCATCGCGGCTGATCTTATAGCGCAATGCACCACATACCGGGCAAGCGTTCAAATCCTCGTACTCACCGCGGTAGAGGATGCAATCATTAGGGCATGCATGTATCTTCTGCACCTCTAACCCTAGAGGGCAGACAGCCTTCTTTGCTTCGTACGTACTCTCGGGCAATTCGTTGTCCTTTGGAAGCATATCCTTTATCATTACCAGCAACTTTCCAAATCCCTTGTCAGATACACCATTCTCTGCCTTCCATTGCAGCAGTTCCAGTGTGGTGCCCAGCTTTTTCTTGTCACCTACGCAATTCGGGTACAACAATTTTTTGTGATCCTCTAACATGCGCTGCAACTTCTTCTTCTCCAAATCACTTGCGCAGTTTCTCTTTGCATCGGCAATGGCCCGACCTAGATCATCAACGGGCTCATCTGATGCCTCTTCTTCAGCTTCTTCCCGCATTGCCGGCTCAGCTTCTTCCCGCATTACCGGCTCAGCTTCTTCCCCATTTGTTGTATCATCGTATTCAGGGAACCCACGACCAGGATAGCTGTCGTCGTCCTCTTCTTCTTCATTGTCTTCCATCATAACCCCTCTTTCTCCGTGCTTGGTCCAAACATTATAGTGGGGCATGAAACCGGACTCAAACAGGTGGACATGAATGGTTCTTGACGTAGAGTAATTGCGACCATTCTTACAGCCAGCACATGGACAAGGCATAAAACCATCCGCCCGCTTGTTTGCCTCAGCCGCAAGCAGAAAAGTATGCACGCCCTCAACGAACTGGGGAGAGCATCGGTCATCGTACATCCATTGCCGGCTCATCTTCATTGCACAACACCGAATAGACCAAATTAATGCAAGTTCATACAACACTTAAATGCAACAAACAAATAACTCTCTAGCTAAAGCATTTAAATGCAACAACAAATGCGATCAAGATCGCAACTAAGGTAACAATTGATCCAACAGCATAATGATACCAAGCCTCACTATCGATGGCATATTTTCTAATCTTTCTAATCTTCAAGCGCATTTTCTCCTTCTTGATCTTGTGATCATCGACGACATCGGCAACATGCAACTCCAATTCCATCTTCTCCCCCTCAATTCTTTTCAATTTTTCTTTCAAGTACTCATTTTCTCTTTCAACTAAATTTAACCTCTCGACAATAGGGTCGGTTGGAATTTCCGGTTCACATACCTCCTAGATAAAAATATCTATGTCAACTTGATGGGCATAATTTGTCATAAACACGAAATGCAACAAATAGTTTTAAAAGAGAATATACCACATCCGAATCATAACAAGGACGAGGGCCGACGGGGACGGATATCAAAACCATGGCACTATGTATAACAAATAACGTACGGGTAAGATAATTATTATACGAGTAACTATATATCCAAATCACACAAACATCAATTTTTATATAAAATTTCATGAACAAGAGGCTCACCACAAGGTGGTGCCGGCGACGGGACGGTGCGGGCGATCGACGGTGGTTACGACGGAGATTTAGAAGGCACTAAGTAAACCACACCTACATATGCAAACTAAGTGTTATTTTAACCTCAAATTGCATATAAATCAAATACTAGCACATATATATATTTCCTCCCAAATTACTAAACTCACAAATTAATAACTATATAAAGCATTGCAAGAGCTAATCTAGCAATGAGAGATGAAAGGACAAAGTTGCTAACCTTTGTGATCATTTGAATGGATGGGGGCCTTCAAATCTTGACAAATTTTGGGCAAAATGTGTGATGAGCTCGAGAGGAAGAGGGGAAGAACAGAGAGGAGAGGGGAAAGGGGAAGAACAGAGCGAGCTCGGGTGGACGAAGGGTTTATGTAGGACGACCTTTAGTACCGGTTCGTGCCAAGAACCGGTACTAAATGTGTTGGAGGGGGCCCAGACTGACAACATCCTGCCACCACTCTCATTAGTACCGGTTCGTGGCACGAACCGGTGCTAAAGGTTAGCCACGAACCGGTACTAATGAGAGCGGCCCGGCTAGCCGCTGGAACCGGCACTAATGTATACATTTGTGCCGGCTCAAATACAAACCGGCACTAATGTGCTTCACGTTTGACCCTTTTTCTACTAGTGGATGAACAGTAGACAGTGGAGGGGTGGTTGAACAGGACCCCGTGGTGTGGAGGGCTGGCTGAACAGTATACGGTGGAGGGGTGCCCGTGCAGGGGTGGTTGAACAGTAGCCGGTGGAGTAGCGCGCGGTGGAGGCTGGATGAACAGGAGCCCGTGGAGGCTGGAGGAGGTCGACGGTAGCCTGTGGAGGCTGGAGGAAGTCGATGGTGGAGATGAACAGTATCTGGTGGAGTCCCGTTTTGCGGTACGCCACCCCCCCCCCCCCCGTTTCAACCGTAGCGCTCCAACACAAGTCCGTTTCGTCCGTTTTGCGGTATGCCACACCCCTCCCAATCAAACATGACCCCCATTTCGACCGTAGGAGGTCCGTTTCCTCCGTTTTGCGGTACGCCAGGCCCCTCCCGATCAACAGGACCCCGTTTCGAACATGGCCGGTCGAACACAAGGCTGTTTCCTCCGTTGTGCGGTACGCCAGGCCTCGTTTCCATCGCCTGTTCCGTCCAAGCCCTCCCGATGAACACGACCACGCATTCCGTTCTGACCCAGCCGGTTGGCTCCCCATGAACACGACGACGACGTTGTTTCTCCGTTCGGACCCAGCCGATTGGCTCCCCATGAACACGACGACGACGTTGTTTCTCCGTTCTGACCCAGCCATGTACGTATGCACGATAGGCGTTAGAGACCCTGCCGTATGTACGTACATGGTCGTATTTTCTTTCTTGCACCCTCGCCGTTGTACGTACGTGTACATGCTACGTGCGCGCCTCTTCTACGACATGTGCGTGCCTCTACGTCCACCAGTATGTATGTACATACACGTTCGCGGCCAGAATGACAATGGTACGTACGCTTCGACCAGGTGGGTCCCGACTGTCAGGCACTTCCTTGCCTGCGAAGATGTAGCTGGTGGGTCCCAGCAGTCGGGGGGTGAATCGTTTTTTTTTGCCCGGACGCAATTCCTTGCGTGCGGAGATGTAGCTGGTGGATACCAGCAGTCAGGGGGGCGAATCATTTTTTTTCCTAGATGCACTTCCTTGCGTGCGAAGATGTAGTTGATGGGTCCGAACAGTCAAGGGGACGAATCGTTTTTTTTCGGATGCACTTCCTTGCGTGCGAAGGTGCAGCTGGTGGGTCCCAGCAGTCATGGAGGAAACGTTTTTTTTGCGAAATACTGTGGCCCGTCCGGTGGGTCCCTGCTGTCAGGTGGAGGAATAATTATTTTCCGCGTAATAAGGAGGCACTTCTTTGCTGTGGCCGTGGACCTAGCTGTCAGCCTCTTCACATACAGTCCACGTCCGATGGAAGTCATTCCTTGACCACGTTGACCACGCCGCGCCAAGAGCACCAGGGTGGTGGACAATGGCGACGCCTAGGAAGGGGACGACGGGGAGCCGGGGAAGACGCGGCAGTGAAAGCCCGCGTGGAGAGGAGTACGAGGGTTCACTGGTTTGGCTGCGGTGTGAGGCTGCCGTTGCCGCAGGGCCTGGCCAGCGGTGGGAATAGTAGGGGGCGGTGAGGCCTCTGCGGCAGCACATCCGGCCACGGGAAGCAGGAGCATGCGGCACGACCGGCACTGCTTTGGGCGGCTGGAGCAAGAAGACCAGAGGTTGAAGAAGCACTACGGCCGTTGGATGGACATCGTACAGTCACTGGAGCTAGAATCGTTTATATTGACTAAGTTGACAAAGCCCTTCGTCCTCGTCAACTTAGTAGGCCCACAAGTCAGCCTCCCACCAAGGTGGGTCCCAGCTAGCAGGGGGGTATTCATTTTTTTGTGCGTAATAAGGAGGCACTTCCGATGGATCCGAGCTGACAGCAGGGGGAACGTTTTTTTCACGAAATACGGTGGCCCGTCGGGTGGGTCCCAGCAGTCAGGGGCAAAGGTTTTTTTCACGAAATACTGGTGGCCTGTCCGGTGGGTCCCTACTGTCAGGTGGAGGAATAATTATTTTCCGCATAATAAGGAGGCACTTCCTTGCGGCTGCCGTGGACCGAGCTGTCAGCCTCTTCACATACAGTATTCTTCCGATGGAATTTGGTCATTGACCACATTGACCACGCCGCGCCGAGAGCACCACGGCGGTGGACGACGACGAGGCCTAGGAAGGGGACGACGCGGAGCCGGGGAAGACGCGGCAGTGCATGCCCACGCGGAGAGGAGTACGAGGGTTCACTGGTTCGGCTGCGCTGCTGTCGTCGCAGAATAACAGGGGGTGTGGGTGAGTGGAGTGGAGGGATGGCCTGGCCAGCGGTGGGAGTAGTATGGAGGCAGTGTGGCCTCCGCGGCAACATAGCCGGCCATGGGAGGCAGGAGCAGGCGGCACGACCGGCGCTGCTTTGGGCGGCTAGAGCAAGAAGACCAGAGGTTGAAGAAGCACTACGGCCGTTGGATGGACATCGTACGGTCAGTAGAGCTAGAATCATTCATATTGACTAAGTTGACAAAGCCCTTCGTCCCCGTCAACTTAGTAGGCCCACAAGTCAGCTTCCCACCAAGGTGAGTCCCAGCTAGCAGGGGGAGTATTCATTTTTTTGTGCGTAATAAAGAGGCACTTCCGGTGGGTCCGAGCTGACAGCGGGGGGAACTTTTTTTCGCGAAATATGGTGGCCCGTCCGGTGGGTACCAGAAGTCAGGGGGAAACGTTTTTTCGTGAAATAAGGTGGCCCGTCCGGCGGGTCCCTGCTGTCAGGTGGAGGAATAATTATTTTGCGCGTAATAAGGAGGCACTTCCTTGCGCCCGCTGTGGACCCAGCTGTCAGCCTCTCCACGTGCAGTACTCTTCCGATGGAAGTCGGTCGTTGACCACGTTGACCACGCCGTGCTGAGAGCACCAGGGCGGTGGACGACGGTGACGCCTAGGAAGGGGACGACGCGGAGCCAGGGAAGACGCATCAGTGGAAGCCCGCGCGGAGAGGAGTACGAGGGTTCACTGGTTCGGCTGCGGTGTGAGGCTGCCGTCGCCGCAGAATAACAGGGGGTGTGGGTGAGTGGAGGGATGGCCTGGCCAGCGGTGGGAGTAGTATGGGGGCGGTGAGGCCTCCGCGGCAGCACAGCCGGCCACGAGAGGCAGGAGCAGGCGGCACGACTGGCACTGCTTTGGGCGGCTGGACCAAGAAGACCAGAGGTTGAAGAAGCACTACAGCCGTTGGATGGACATCGTACGGTCACTGAAGCTAGAATCGTTTATATTGACTAAGTTGACAAAGCCCTTTGTATGCTCCAACTTAGTAGGCCCACAGGTTAGCCTCCGAAACGGTGCACCCCAGATGTCAGGGGAAGGAATCATTTTTTGGGCGGCCGAAGCTAAGAATATCCGAGATTGAAGAAGAAGCACGACATCCGTTGGATAGACATCCAACGGCCACTGCTGCTAGAACCGTGTGTTAACTA
This sequence comes from Triticum aestivum, assembly GCF_018294505.1. Taxonomy (NCBI): domain Eukaryota; kingdom Viridiplantae; phylum Streptophyta; class Magnoliopsida; order Poales; family Poaceae; genus Triticum; species Triticum aestivum. The sequence goes on from NC_057810.1 coordinate 29,339,780, forward strand.
TAATAAGTTGACAAAGCCTTGCATACGCGTCAACTTAGTTTTTTAGGGGACGCGTCACTTAGTAGGCCCACAAGTGTGTGGCAGAGAACTTATAGCCCATTTGCGTTTTGTAAGAATGTACAGCCCATTTTTGAATTCTAATGGAATTTACAACAGCCCATTTACAGTTTGTTAAAAGTACAGCCCATGTTCTAGCTAGGACAACGATTAATAATTTCAACCAACCGTTGAAGACAGAATTCAATAAAAATTCCCACATTTTGATGGGATCCGAAATATTTTTATCCCGAAATTTCTATTCAGATTAAATATAAATTTGTATTACGTAAAAATCCAACGAAACATTGCGCGCACAACAATGAAAATTTAAGATTTTCAAAACCATAAATAATATTTTATAAACTAATTTCGTGTTTGGTGCATTTTTAATAGTTACTGCCCATTTTTTATATTACATCTCATTTATTATTTTTAAAGCCTATTTTCCTATTAAGCCTAATGCATCCCTCCTAGGAAAGATTTGCAGCACAGCGGGGCGGAGAATAACAAGTTGACCTTGCCTGGGTATTCCTCAAAAAGACGTATAGCTGGGCTAGCCATTTTCATCTTGAAAAAAGTAGTATCTGGGCTGGATATCTGGCTTGGGCTAGACGGGCCACAGCCCGCCCAGTTAATACCTTGCTCTCCTCTAAACAACAACGAAATCATCGCCAAGAAAAACTCTGCAGTGCTCACGCCTCAAAAACACAAATACTGCTCGAGCTACTTGGTCCCAGCTGTCGGCCGCACCTTGTGCAATTCTCTCGTTTATATTAACTACATAGGTTGACAATGGTGTGGGACCGTGATGTCAGGAAACCAGGAGAAAGCAAAAAAAAATAGTTGTACATAATAAGGAGGCACTTGCGTACGTACGGCTATGACCCTAGTGGGTCCCTAGTGTCATCCAGTCAAAATAAAGTCATCTCCTGAATCCTCATGTTCGTTGACCATGTTAACAATGCTCGGCGCCACGGCGAGCGCAACAACTCGAAGGACAACGGAGAGGGCCTCGCGGGCCCTACGGAGGTCTGATACAGCACCCGCTGCTCATTGAGGAAGCCAGGATCATCGGACACCTATGAGCACCTTCGAGAAACTAAGACGGCATGAAACGGTAAGGCCGCGCTTGGGAGCTCTGGTTTATTTCAAACCAATATTAACATACAAGTGTAATTTACTTGTCATCGAAAGGCCCGAGGTCTGTAAGTAAAACCGGCGGGTTACGCGTGTAATTTGAGAGACCAGTGTATATTTTACGAGCATTGCTATATGGACAACATTACCAGACGATACATGCACGACGTGCGTATCATGCCATCCATGGGCAAGGCTGAAACAGCAGCTAACGACTGGATTAACAATCGTCCGAGTGTCGTTCAGCTTTTTTATCGTGTGTGATGTACTTCCGATATTTTACTGGTCAAAATCGACCAACCAAGCGCCTTCGCCCGAGACCATCTGCTTTAATTTACAAGCGTCAGTTTTACAAGCAGTTTTGGTAGGAAAACGACGATCCAATCACGGACTAATATCATGAGTTGGTCAGAAGATCATATGGTTTCATGTCTAACCTACCCGACATGTAATGAAACATCAAACGATGAACTTCTTATGCACGGAAACAACAGAAGAGGATGATCTTCTTAACAAACAAACCACTGGCATTAGATCGACATGCAAAACAATACGAAGCATTATTCTCAGGAGGCACGGTGAACAGCTCGTGATGCCGCATGCCACAACATTCCAAGCTCAACTTTGCAATCAAACACAAGGCCTGGCATTACATAGACAATATTCAGAACAAACTCTTAACACAGGAATATCTCAGCAGAGTAACTATTTACTTCTAAACTGAACACAGGAATACGAAAAACACTCGACGCTGCTCACAGCAAGGGCGTCCCACTCAAAAATATCAAATGCATGTCTTCTGACTAACATCAATGAGCAAATTTTGACAAGGTTTTCGAATTCCAATATATTAAACTAACGTCTTCTTGCTAACATCAATGAGCAAATTTTGACAAGGTTTTCCAATTCCAATATATTAAACTAACGTCTTCTTGCTAACATCAATGATTAAACTTTGACAAGCTTGTCCCATTCAAAATATGTAATGCCTATGATCGTGTCCTGTCTTAGCTTCTTGTACTTGTTTGGGCACTTTTTGCCCAGGGCACCCCACGTGTTGTTAAATTGCCAATGGTCTCTGCAGACTAGTCATGTCACCGGTGTCTAATAATACTCTGTAAAGGTTCTCAGTCATTCCTTCTGTAATGTACCGCATCCAGTGACTGCTTCTTTCTGCAAAGTGGAACGACCAACTGGACCCAGTAATGCAGCAGTTTGCCTTGGACACATTGGCTCCTTTTGTGCAGTTCAACTAAAATCGAAGTCGGAATAAAACCGAGCTTTAATTTTGATATCCGTGTAAGCAACAATAGGTATAAGGGAAACAATTACTGAGAAATAACGGTTGATGACTTGTCTTAATGGGAAACAAAGCAGGAGAGGAGCAATTCTCCATCAGTGTGATTCATTCATATTGACTGAGACATTATCTTAACAATGCCTTGGTTCAACATGTATAAAGAACGACAAAGCAGAAAAGTACCATTCCTAAAACAATGCAACTCATTCATTTTTAAAGAGACATTATCTTAACAATACCTTGGTTAAACATGTAGAAAGAATTACAAAGCAGGATAGTACCATTCCTAACAAGTGTTGTAGTTTTGAACTAAGATTCAGTAGTTAATTAATTCTGAGAGTGGCATTGCTTAATTTTACCAGCGGCATTAGATTAACAAAAAGCATAAACAGTTCCAGGGAGAGTGGGTGCAACAACAATATGTGCTTCCATCTACTTATAAAGGGGGTGATGCAGAGTTTGTTGTAACAAAGCAACAAGCATCATGTCTGGGTTGGTCCCATTTTTGTTCACTAAATGGGAAAAGACAGCAATATAATAGCTTCAATTCAACATTTATTTAAAACAGTACCAATACAAGTAGCACAACATCTCAAAGCACACTGCACAATCATGTGGATGAAGGCCTGTTGACCTTTCATGAGAACACCAGGATAAAATACGAATCTGCTAACACGAATAGGAAATCCAATCTCATTTTGTGCAGTTGCACAGAAATCAAGCAAAGTGTTTCGGGTAGCGAAGCAAAATGTCGCAATAGCAACAAGTTGAATAGATATCATGTGGTAGAGACCAAGATTTGAAACAACTCGACAGGAACACTGGAAACAAATTTTGATCTCCTTTTGTGCAGTTCCACCAAAATTAAGCAAAGTCACCGGTGTGACATTCAAGTTGAACTGCACAAAACACTCTTCAAACATAAGTGTTTCGAGTAGCGAAGTAAAATGTCGCAATAGCAACAAGTTGAATCGATACCCCTATTTTAACAGAGGCAAAAAAGGAAACAATTACTTGCCGATAAAGGAGGATGAAACAAACGGTGACAGAAAGAAGCATCTAACTTATCTTGGATGGAAAACAAAGTAGGATAGTAGCATTTCTAAAACAGTAGCATTGATTCATATTAACAGAGACACTCTCTTGAAACAACATTCGTTAAAAAATGTAATTTACTTTTAACAGCGGCATTGCTTCAATTTTCCGGCGGCATTCTTAGAATAACAACAGCAAAATAGTTGTATGGGACATGCTAGCACCATGTGCGTCCACATGTATAAATGGGTGATGCAGAGTATGTAGCCAAGCAGCATATCTGTGTTGGTCCCATATTTGTTCTCTTTGAACTTTTTTCCTATGTGAGGGCAGCAAATCTAGTCCTGCACAAACTACCCGACCCCCCCCCCCAGTTTCTTTCCATTTTCAACAAAGAGATCGGTTCCTTACAGATGTGTGTACTGGGTTACCCCCCTTTTCCCTTTTCGACCAACAAAGCAGCTGGATAGCCACTCTATACTACTTTTCCTCCCTCCTTTCCTCATTGAACCACGTCCTAGATTCATGCTCCACCCCACCGCACCTTTATTTCCTCTTTGAACCAAGACCTAGATTCGACTACAGATCGAAAAAGATCCACATGCAGCTAGAGCAACGACGGTTTCAAAGAAACTTATACCTTAGGGTCGTCAGGATGTGGCAAGGCGTGCGGCGGGAGGCCGAATCTGCCCACACTATGTACGACAGCGAGGAAGAAGGGGTCGGTGGCCCTCCCACACAGGCGCTGCGTGAAAGAGAACAGCGCAGCCAGCAGTGGATTGCCTCCCTCGCCGAAGGCGATAGAGTTAACGCTGCACCTCCTCCCCTTCCCGGTGCGACGGGATACAGACGCCTCCTTCACTAGCTGTGAGGGGGGAGAGAGACAAGAGGCCAACGCATTCTTGTTTAGATCTGGTGAAGAGAGGGTGAGAGACTGTGAATATAGCAAACCCTAGCAGATGAACGCTGAGCCTCCAGCGTGCAACATATATGTATTGCGGCGAGCGTGTGGAGAGTGCAAACCCTAGCGAACAAGCGCTGAGGCTCCCGCTTATATATATACTAATGTAGTACGGACTGAGCTCCGGTGCCTTCACTCCATCTGCTTTTGGCTTTATGACAGGTGAGCCAGTCACATTTTGGGCCCACCTGTCATAAACCCAAAGGCAGGTGCACTAAGTCAATGAAGCTGCGTCCATATAGTACTCTCGTGTGTATACGACTAATATATAGTGGAGTGGTTTTCTTATTCTCTCCATAACAATTGTTTTAAATTGTGTAAGTACGAAATGAAACTCTTTATTCAATGTACAGAGGGAGTACTACTTCCGATGAACTAACGATCCACGCCCACGCGTCCTGGTCGCACTTCCTGTCCTTCACGTGTGGTACACTACCCTCCCTTAAGTGAACAACCACACATGCGCCAAATTATCGGAAACGTGTGAGAGTGTGTACAAATAAAGAATTTTAATTTCAATTATCGGAAAGGTTTGAGAGTATTACAAAGTTTGACTTCAGTCAAATCTAATATGTGGAGTAAATAAAAACGGAGGGCTACTATGTCCATCCGGGTTTTTAGTCCACACCATTTTTTAAATCAAAGTTAATAGCTGGACAAATAAAATTACAGGGGAGCTGGAGACAAAGTCGTGAGAAAGCTTAGAAATCAATACAAAACTTATGCTCTTAGTACCAACATCGATCCTTCTTGGAGGAAACATTTGGTTCATAGCCAATTGTGTGATAAAATTGCACCAACGTGAAAAACGACTGCGTCTCGAACGCAACCAAGGTGAACTGACGAAGGATATCATCTTTGTGCGTAACAAGCAAAGAGCACTGATGGAAGACAGCTTGTTTTTCATTGAAAATCGATCAGCTTCACCAGCCGACACAACCATGAGGCACGACCATGAGCATCGATAGGTCATCATGGTGATGCATCATCCATTTGGCATCAAGTTTGGGTGAGGCACCTATGAAGATCGACAAATCCTCACTGTGGTCTGTTTCTTCTCAGTAATCAAGCTCGAGGAAGGAAGAACCACGTGGCAAAGGACAGTGAGGCGAAACAACAATGGCCATCCAATTTTGTGTAGTTCCACTAAAATTGAGGAAGACATGCCCGGGTATGGAGACACGCATCGCTGTTTCCAAAAATATAAAAAGGGTTAATGAAAAGTACACCAACAAACAAAAGCATCATAATTATATCTTGATGGGAACTAAACCAGGATACCCGAGAAAAAAACATTTCTTCATTTAACCAGTGATAGTACTACCACCATATGGATAATGACCGCACAACCACCATGTACTTTTTGTCGAAACAACATGTATACCTCCACCAGGCATAAATCAGGACAACTTTTTGAGTGGCATTTCCTCTATAATGGTACTAGTAGGTGATGTTGGACCAGCCGACGAACCCTAGCTACTATGCATGGGGAGCTGGGGAGTAGTCGCATAGAAGAAAACCCGCACGCAGCGACCTGGGGAGCTGGACCAGTATAAGAAGTTATACCTCAGGTGGGCGAGATGTCGTTTAGGCGAGCGGGCGGGATCTGCCCACACGACGGCAGCGAACAAGGGCGCAGAGGAACTTCGTCCGCGCCAGCGCCGGCTCCGAGAGGACGGTGCGCATCGGCTCCCCCAGTCGCCAACGGCGACAACATCAACGCTGCACCTTCTCACCTCCCGCAACGGACGGGATTCGGCCGGATCTGTGACCACCGGTGAGGAGAGAGATAGACTGGACACTGTTATCTTGTTTTGATATGGAGAGGGTGAGAGAGCGAGACGCAAGAAACTCTATCAAACAAGAGGCTATAATTGAGTAAAAAAATCTCTCCATAGCAGTGGTTTTAAATAGAATACGCGCGTTCCCGGAAAAAAGAAACGAAAACTGGCGGACAGTTTTTTAAGGGTCTGTCTAGGACACATCTAGATGTGACATAGTTATGTCACATCTAAGTTGATGTCCACTCTGTTTGTGGTCTATATTTTTTCCTAGTTTTTTTTGTTTCTTGTTGCTACATTATATACTTGTGGGAGCTTAGATGTGATATCCTTAAATAATATCTAGATATGAATTGGAGAAACTGATTTTCTAACATACCAAGAAAGAAAACTCGATCAAGAACACGCCCCCGCTTCGAGGTCGCGAGAGTCGTCGCGCATACACACATAGACATAGACATGCATATCCGTGTTTACGTAAAATTCCATATCCATCTCCATCTCCAATCATATTTGTCAACTGGCACATTATTTACGTTGTTAATTATATACGCGGCAATATTAACGTACATCACCTCTTGTTTGCGCACGTCTAGACCGCTGCCATGGCCGGTCCTGACCAACCCGAACCCTCTTCATCACCCGCGCGTGCTTCCCGCCCGAAACCGTCAGTGCCGCATTCATGCCCGGCTAGAGCGGACGCGACCTCTCACTGGCGACGGCATTGAAGCGACACGTCAGCCGAGAGAGCGTTGCCCGTGCCGCTTCCGGGTGCACGCGGCTGCTCCGCGTTCAAATGTCGTAATAGCCGGCTACAACATGCATGTAAAAAGTTTTTGGGAGTCCGTGCTACAGCTAGCTGTCCTCGCCCAACTCATCAATCTCTTCCAGTAGTGCTAGTAGTACTCCATGGCGCGATCCATCGACAAGCAGGCGGGAAAGTTATCGTGTACTCGGTTTGCGGTGAGTGGCATGCCGAGCGATCGTGTGGGGTCGAGCCGTGGAGGAGGGTGAGACACGAACACGACAGACGTGATTTACTGTGTGATTTTACTGCTCCTTAGTGGCCCCTACATGTACTCTCCCTATGTGTATGCAACAGTCACACGTACACATGGACGCAAAAACGCGCGCGACACCCTAATGCATGCATGTCCGAGCACACACAGAACACACACGGTCATGCTAAGTGCTCAACCTACACGTGCATGCACACACATACTCAGTCAGGGTGAGCTAATGACCGTATAAACACCGGAAAATATATATATTGAGCGCAATGAGCGTATTATGAAGTCCACTGACCGTATTTTTACAAATATACAGTGACAGACAGTGTATTTATCTCGTTTGAAATTAATCCATATTAACCGGAGAGGAGGCAGTATGGACTAGCATTACTTGCGCGCGGTGGCTCGCAGGACAAGGAGAGACTTTTGACTAATGCAAGCTCTCCCTCGCTCAGGCGGTGGACGTGCAACAGTTAATTCGGTGTCAGATTGCCAGAAGCATACACTATACTACTAGTGCTACTATTGTTCGACTTCCCGAATAGGCGAACAGCCAAGCGCAAAGTTTACTAATATAGTCTATAAAGGTACGTACTATACTAGTACTAGGAACCGGATGAAGGAGCGTCTGCACTCTTATTATAATTTTAAAATGTGAAAAAGCAATCTTCAACACATTTGGTTATCTTCGAGGGTTCTCGCATCTGATAATGGAAGTTGATTGCATGGAACACTCGCCACAATTCTCGCTTAATTCTGGCTCATATCCTGTTATAAATAGTAGCGCTCGGTAATATTTCCTCTTTTTTTGTTATTCAGCATGTAAACAGGTCAACAAACCTTGCGGTGCATCTTCGTGCGAACCGTGCTTGCTGCACTTTGAATGTGGCCGAGAGCTGGCTTGATGAAACACCTCGCTTCCTACTTCTTTTTTTGCGGGGTACCTCGCTTCCTAGTGACCAGTGTCTTGGCTGATCGTCCTAAGAATGCTTATATATGAATAAAGCTCTCTCATTTACCCGCAAAAAGGATTGAGCCATATTAACCGGAAAGGAGGGAGTATGGACTAGCACTACTTTTTGGTGTGTCCCGTTAACTCGCAGAACGAGGAGAAGCTTGCAGGACAAGGTGAAGCTTGCTTACGCCTTTTGACTAATGCAACCTACCCTCGGTGGACATGCATCAGTCCATTCAGTGTCAGATTGTCAGAGGCATACACTGTAGTACCCAACATGCAAAGTACCATCATTGTTCGACTTCACGAAGAGGCGAAGAGCCAAGCGCAGTAGTACGAGTAGTACTACTACTAGAACCGCATGGTGGAGTGTTTGTACTCTTATTTCTTTTTATCTCTGATAAAGTACACGTTTATTCCGGAGAAGGGCGGAAAACGGCAGCCCAACATCAACATGTAATGAATGATATCGATCAACCAACCATGCTCGAATATATCTTGGCCTCCATGCGAACCTGTCTGTGTGTTCTCGCTCCTCGTCTCTCTCAAGGAACGGCGGGTTGGCTCTTTGCCGTAAATTGAGATCGGTTTGCTCACACTCCTATCCCACATGTCAGTGATATGCCAAGAGGATGTGCGTTGACCGACTGGCCATACGCGTACTTGGTTTTGAACCTTCATACTACTCCTCCCTCCGTCACAGTTTACAGGGCGCGCTTCATTATGATGCATTTCTCTCAATGCATTTCCACCAACAGAGAGACTTTAGATGTGTTTGGTTTAATGCTCAATTAATTAGGGTGTGGTAACTACAATCAAGTCCACAATTTTCTCTCCATGTAACTATGGAATGGAGTAAGTGCATGCATGTGTGTACCCGGGGTGGAAGCATTGCATGCATGTGTGTATGCATTATTCCCTCTACTAGTAATAGATGCCGTGCTATAACTACCAATGCTGGCCGATCGCTAGTCGCCTTGGTCCCACAGATCTTTTTTCTTTTTTCTGAAGCGCGCTGTATAAACAGTGACGGATGAAGTAGTATGAGCGGATTCAAAGAAGAGCGTATTGATGGTTGCTTCTTCGGAGCAACTTACAGTGGGAAAGGTGGGGCTTACGATTTGACTTCTCATTACTCACTATTAATGCGGCGCAACGACCGGGCTGAGTCTCCCATGCGGTTGTGCACTACCCCCTCGGTTCTTAAATATAATCCGAAGTATATTTGTCTTTCTAGAGATTTCAACGAGTGACTACTCAAATATTTGTCTTTTTAGAGATTTCAAATGGACTGGCACATACGGATGTATATACATATTTTAGAGTGTAGATTCTCTCATTTTGCTCCGTATGTAGTCACTTGTTGAAATCTCTAGAAAGACAAATAGAATATTTAGGAACGGAGGGAGTACACATACGAATCAAAATGAGTGAATCTACACTCTAAAATATGCCCGTTTGAAATTTGTAAAAAGACAAATATTTAGGAACGAAGGAGTATAATTTTATGCATGACACATGGACCCGGATGATGAACAGGCTTCTGGCAATGCTATCAAGCTTCCATCATTTGTTTACATAATTGACGTACTATACAAATAATTTTCCAGCGAGACATGAAATTGTACAATGGTGTGAGCTTTCAGCTTCTGTTTCGCGTGTCTTGCCATCGATGCTCTTTCGGAAACAATAAAAAACTAACTTCCTTGCTAATGCATGTCAATTATTAGCAGATCAGAGCTAATAATTACATCACAACTAAAGAGATTTGTGAGAAGGTGTTAAATTAAAATTGATCCATGCTTTTATTGGCAGCAACATCCCCCCAGCTCTGTCTAAATCAACAAGGCATGTTGGGAAAAAAAAGTAGCTGTCTGGAGCATGCAACATTCCGATCATTTTGTGCAGTTTCCACTAAAATAGAGCTGAGTGTCCCTGTTCCAAAGATATTAAGTGTGATCACGATAATAGAGGACTGCTGATGAAACAATAAACACATAAATAGAAGCCGATCACCTTTGCAGTCTCTTTTAAGACTAACTAGTTGGAGAAGATTAGGCTCGGAGTTGGATGAGGAGGATAGAGCAAAACCAATCTCCCTTTGTGCAGTCGCACTGAAATGTAGAGACGTTGCCCATGTGACATTTTAGTACAACTACACAAAACACTCTTAAGAAAAAAGTGATTTTTGCAGTTCACCAAAAGGTCGCAATAGCAACGAGGTGAAATGGATAGCCCTGTTTGCAAAAAAAGAGGTAGAAGGGAAACATTTACTGGCCAATAACAGTTGATGACACATGCGACAACAAAAAAGAAGCATATTCCTTTCCCTAAGGGAAGATAACAACACGGTTGTGTTTGTCTAAAACGGTGTGAGGACGAGAATGCAATATGGAAAGTACGCTGGACGAGCTACATTTTGGGCAAAGAACTATGGAAGATCCACATGCAGCAACGTGGGAAGACGGGCAGTGGAGCAAGGCCGGAGGGGATACCTGGAGGTCGTCGGGATGTAACTACGTGAGCAGCGGCGGGCGGAATCTGCGAGCAGGTGGCGTAGGCCCTGCCGCGCCGGAGCTTGGTCAGAGAGAACGGCGTGTACTGCAGATCGGGACATGCTGCCTCGGCGCCGTCGAACAGAGAAGATGCACTTCCTCCCTTTCCCCAGGCGGACGGGATGCGGCCGGATCAGTGACCAACGGTGAGAGAGAGAGAGGCCACCGCACTCCCTTTCCCCCGGCAGACGGGATGCGGCCGGATCAGTGACCAACGGTGAGATAGAGAGAGGCCACCGCAGCCTTGTGTGAGATACTCTGAAGAGCAACAAACCAGGTGAGGGAGTCCTGGAGTGGGGGTGTCCGGAGAACCGGACTATGACCTTTGGCCGGACTACCTGACTATGAAAATACAAGATTGAAGACTTTGTCCCGTGTCTGGATGGGACATTCCTTGGCGTGGAAGGCAAGCTTGGCGATACGGATATGTTGATCTCCTCCCATTGTAACCGACTCTGTGTAACCCTAGCCCTCTCCGATGTCTTTATAAACCGGAGGGTTTTAGTCCGTAGGAGGAACAACAATCATACCATAGGCTAGCTTCTAGGGTTTAGCATCTCTGATCTCGTGGTAGATCTACTCTTGTACTACCCATATCATCAATATTAATCAAGCAGGAGTAGGGTTTTACCTCCATCGAGAGGGCCCGAACCTGGGTAAAAACATCATGTCACTTGTCTCATGTTACCATCCGCCTAGACGCACAGTTCGGGACCCCCTACCCGAGATCTGCCGGTTTTGACACCGACATTGGTGCTTTCATTGAGAGTTCCTCTGTATCGTCATCTTTAGGCCCGATGGCTCCTCCGATCATCAACAACGATGCGGTCCAGGGTGAGACTTTTCTCCCCGGACAGTTCGCATTCGGCGGCTTTGCACTGCGGGCCAATTCACTTGGCCATCTGGAGCAGATCGAAAGCTACGTCCCTGGCCATCAATTCAGATTTGGAAGCTTGAACTACACGGCCGACATCCGCGGAGACTTGATCTTCGACGGATTCAAGCCATGGCCAGGTGCGCCGCGCTGTCGCGATGGGCATGATCTAGCTCTGCCGCCGAGCAGTGCCCAGGAGGCCGCCCCGCTATCTGCTCCGACCCGTAGTTCGGAGCCGACTACGCCAATTGAGGACGGATGGCTAGGCACCACCTCGGGGGCTGCAACCTCTACGGCGATCGAGCCAAACACCAGTCTTGTCCTTTGCGAAGCTCGCGACTCCAAGGTACCGGACTCCTCTCCGGACTCTGAACCTTCCGTGCCCCTGACGATCGAATCCGATTGGGCGCCGATCATGGAGTTCGCCGCCACGGACATCTTTCAGCATTCGCCCTTCGGCGACATTCTGAATTCACTAAAGTCTCTCTCCTTATCAGGAGAGCCCTGGCTGGACTATGGTCAGCAAGGATGGGATGCGGACGATGAAGAAATTCAAAGCCCACCCACTGCCCACTTAATAGCCACTGTCGATGATTTAACTGACATGCTCGATTTCGACTCCGAAGACATTGACGGTATGGACGACGATGCAGGAGACGACCAAGACCCAGCGCCTCTAGGGCACTGGAAGGCCACCTCGTCATACGACATATACATGGTGGACACCCCAAAAGAAGGGAATGGCGATGGAACAACGGAGGACGACCCCTCCAAAAAGCAGCCTAAGCGCCGGCGTCAGCGGCGCCGCTCTAAATCCCGCCAAAGCAAAAACGGTGATTCCGGCACGGGAGATAATAACATCCCGGACAGTGCCGAAGACAATCCCTCCAGCAGGATTCAGCACAGAAGGATGGAGAAGCCAGCCCTCACGAGAGAGCGGCAGACAGGGAGGTCGAGGATGATAATTACATGCCTCCCTCCGAAGACGAGGCAAGCCTCGAAGATGACAAATTGATCGTACCTGAGGATCCAGTCGAAGAAGAGCGTTTCAAATGCAGGCTTATGGCAACTGCAAGCAGCCTCAAGAAAAAACAGTAGCAGCGTAGAGCTGATCAAGACTTGCTAGCCGACCAATGGACTGAAGTCCTTGCGGCCGAAGAGTATGAACTCGAACGCACCCTCCAAGAGCTACCCAAGCGCAGGTTGCTACCCCGATTAGAGGAATAAGCACCTAAACCTACATCACCAGTGCACGACGCGGCCGATCGGCCACCTCGTGGCCGCGACAGAGAGGCCTCTTGGCCATCCATTCAAGCCGCATCCCGGCGCCGCTATACCAAGGCACGGGGACATGCGCCGGACCTGTGAGAGATATTGGAGGACAAGGCAAGGCAAACAAGATCGATCTACGGATCGCGTGGGCACCCCACGACACGTAACGATAACCGTCATGCCGGATATGGAAAATACGGCCAGGCCGAACACAGCAGACAAAGCTCATTTGAGCTACGTCGTGATATAGACCAGTACAGAGGCGCCGAACACCCACTATGCTTCACAGATGAAGTAATGGATCATCAAATCCCCGAGGGTTTTAAACCCGTAAACATCGAATTATATGATGGCACAACAGATCCTACGGTATGGATGGAGGATTACCTCCTTCATATCCACATGGCCCGCGGTGATGATCTACATGCTATCAAATACCTCCCACTCAAGCTTAAAGGACCAGCTCGGCATTGGCTTAACAGCTTGCCAGCAGAGTCAATTGGTTGTTGGGAGGACCTGGAAGCCGCATTCCTTGACAACTTCCAGGGCACCTATGTGCGACCACCAGACGCCGATGACCTAAGACACATCATTCAGCAGCCAGAGGAATCGGCCAGACAATTCTGGACACGGTTCTTAACCAAGAAAAATCAAATAGTCGACTGTCCGGACGCAGAGGCCCTCGCAGCCTTCAAACATAACATCCGTGACGAATGGCTTGCCCGGCACCTAGGACAGGAAAAGCCGAAATCCATGGCAGCCCTCACAACACTCATGACCCACTTTTGCGCGGGAGAAGACAGCTGGCTAGCTCGCAGTAATAACATGACCAAGAGTCCTGGTAATTTGGATACCAAGGACAACAATGGCAGGTCGCATCGCAACAAACACAAGCGCCGCATTAACAGCGACAATGCGGAGGATACGGCAATTAAGGCCGGATTCCGAGGGTCTAAACCCGGTCAGCGGAAAAAGCCATTCAAAAGAAGTACTCCGGGCTCGTCCAATTTGGACCGAATACTCGATTGCTTGTGCCAGATACACGGCACCCCGAAAAACCAGCCAATCACACCAACAGGGACTGTTGGGTGTTCAAGCAGGCAGGCAAGTTAAGCGCCAAAAACAAAGACAAGGGGCTGCATAGCAACGATGAGGAGGAGCCCCGGCCGCCAAACAATAGAGGACAGAAGGGCTTTCCCCCACAAGTGCGGACGGTGAACATGATATACGCAACCCACATCCCTAAAAGGGAACGGAAGCGTGCACTCAGGGACGTATATATGTTGTAGCCAGTCGCCCCAAAGTTCAATCCATGGTCCTCCTGCCCGATCACCTTCGATCAAAGGGACCACCCCACTAGCATCCGCCACGGCGGATTCGCCGCATTGGTTCTATACCCAATAATTGATGGATTTCACCTCACCAGAGTCCTTATGGATGGCGGAAGTAGCCTGAACCTGCTTTATCAGGATACAGTGCGAAAAATGGGCATAGATCCCTCAAGGATTAAACCCACAAAGACGACCTTTAAAGGCGCCATACCAGGTGTAGAGGCCAATTGTACAGGCTCAGTTACACTAGAAGTGGTCTTCGGATCCCCGGATAATTTCCGAAGCGAGGAGTTAATCTTCGACATAGTCCCGTTCCGCAGCGGCTATCACACCCTGCTCGGACAAACCGCATTTGCAAAGTTCAATGCAGTGCCGCACTACGCATACCTCAAGCTCAAGATGCCAGGCCCTCGAGGAGTCATTACGGTCAACGGAAACACCGAAAGCTCTCTCCGAACGGAGGAGCATACGGCGGCCCTAGCGGCGGAAGTACAAAGTAGCCTCTCAAGGCAATTCTCAAGTCCGGCTATTAAACGTCCGGACACTGTCAAGCGCGCCCAGAGTAACCTACAACAAGACCGCCTGGCACGTTCCGAGCAAGCGTAGCAGTGCGGCCCCAACCCCAGCCCTCGGAAAATTATGCCACCAGTGTTACGCGTACATAATTACGCTCTGGAAGTACCATGGGCATAAGGGGAGGGGCACAACCACGGCACGCCCAACATGGGGCTCAACCGCACTAGGGGCTCCAGATTTTGTCATTTCTTTTTTCTTACTTTCAGGACTCCATTCTCCAGAAGGCCTGTCCAGCAGTACAATCGCCGAACACACGATGCAAAATCCAGGGAGGCAGCAAGCTACGTCGAATGTCCAGGTGGTCTCTTTAACGAGCTAAATACCTGTCTTACATAAAGTCCCGTAGCTTGCCCCTGGAGGGGGACATATCAAATAATCCCATCTCTTGCTTATCACACTATTTTATCGTTCTGCTTACATAGCTGCCTTTTAATAAACAATACATAGCTCTTGTCTATTATTGCATTCATTTTTTATGTAAGTATGTTCAGTTACGACATCATGCAACCGTACACTTTGGTACGGCCAATACACCAGGGGCTTAAGTACCCCAGAATATGGTGTGAGAAGTCCGAACACTCTCACGAGTGCGGCACCCCGAACTTATAGCATTATATGCATCGGCTCCGAATCATGTCTTGGGTCAATAGTTGGGTTTTCCCGGCTCCCATGTTTTGGTACCTTACGTTCCGTTATATCGGCTAAGGCAGCACTGGGAGAACTACTACGATTGTGCCCCAGTTGAGCTGAGTTAAGCACCTCAGTAGAGAAAGCTAAAGCTGACCATCATGATAAGGCAAGAGCCGGTCACTGTTCGAGAGGTTTTTCGAGTCCCTAAAGAGTTATGCCGCTTAGAGCGAGGAGCTGGCTTTGTCCGGCCTAGGCGTGGATAGCGCCCCAAACTTGGTCTTCTGAATACTAGGGGCTTCGCTGAAATTTAAAATTATGGAATTCTATGGCTAAGTGAGAGTGATAAAGCATCATAGTCCGATTGCCTTGTTCGTTGTGCTGAGCGCCTCCCTCGAAGGACCCAAGAATGGGAACAAGAGCTCTCATGTTTATCCCGAACACCCCAGCACTCGTGGCATGGGGGTAGAAGCCGACGACTTGCATCTCTCGGATTCAATAAACGGCCGCACAGAAGGTAATATTTTAAATTCAACAAGCGTTGCTTAGCGCATATGAACAAGTTTTCAGCGCACAGGATAAACACGAGCGAGCTTACTCAAAAATTACATCCCTGGTACATTCATTCGCCACAAGGCGGGCACCCTTCAGGACGCCCTTATAATACATTTCGGGCCTGCGATGCTCCTTCCCCTCCGGTGGCCCATCTGTCACCAGCTTCTCAGCATCCAGCTTGCCCCAGTGCACTTTAGCGTGGGCAAGGGCCCTACGGGCGCCTTCGATGCATATAGAGCGCTTGATGACTTCAAGCCGTGGACAGGCATCCACCAGCCGCCTCACCAGTCCAACGTAGCTCCCAGGCAGGACCTCCCCAAGCCACAGCCGGCCTATAAGGCCCTTCATGGCATGTTCGGCTACCTTATGGAGCTCGACCAGCTGCTTCAGCTGGTCGCTCAAGGTCACCGGGTGTCCGGCCTCAGCATACTGGGACCAGAACACTTTCTCCGTCGAGCTTCCTTCTTCGGCTCGGTAGAATGCGGCGGCGTCAGACACATGTGGGGCAGATCTGGGAATACTCCTGGAGAGCTTCATACTCGGGTAAGTAACAAGTAATTCACTTTCATGTGCTTGCTTTGCATAAAGAATGCCTTACCCGCCGCTATCTTCTTCATCGCCTCAATTTCCTGGAGGGCTTTTTGGGCTTCGGCCTTGGCGGATTTTGCGCTCTCAAGGGCCGAGGCAAGCTCGGACTCTCGAGTCTTTGAGTCAAGCTCCAATCTCTCGTGTTTCTTCACAAGAGCATGGAGCTCTTACCGCACTTCCTCCGCCCACGCCTCCTGCTTTTCTCGCTCGGTGCGCTCCGCGGCCGCATTGTCTTCGGCCTTGGACAGCGCTTCCTTCAGGGTCGCCACCTCGGTTGTGGCCCCTGTAACATTCACGTTGGTCCTGTCAATATTTGCAACCAGGTATTTTTATATACTTAAATAAGGTACTACTTACCTTCCTTGTCCTCGAGCTGCTTCTTGGCAAGGCCGAGCTCGTTCTTGGACCACTCGAGGCTCTGCTTCAATGCATCGACCTCCGTAGTCAGTGCGGCAGAGGTCAGCAGCGCAGCCTGCATTCCCATATGGACATATTTATGTTAGACTCCTGCGTATATCTTTTCAGATCCTCAGTCCGGCTTTTCTTTCCGAACACCGAACTGAGCATCAGGGGCTACTGTCTATGCGGTAATATTTATACATGTCTTAAATACATACCTCAAAGCCTGTTAGAAGGCTGGCACAAGCTTCTGTCAGCCCGCTCTTGGCGGACTGAACCTTCTGGATCACCGCACTCATAATAGTGCGGTGCTCCTCGTCGATGGAGGCGCCGTTAAGCACCTCCAGCAAATTATCCGGTGCCTCCGGTTGGACGGAGGTCACTGGCGCCGTAGGCTTGCCCTTCTTACAAAGGGGCCGCCTGCCGGACTCCGGAACCACTGAAGGTTCCGGTGCAGCGTCCGGCCCAGGGCCGGACTTAGATCCCTCTAGGGTTTTATCCCCTTTGCGCCTGGAGTCCGGAAGGTCCCCTTGCAGCGCCTTTGGGGCTACCTCCCCCTGGCCTGACCCCTTCAGGGACTCCACCTGGGCATCATCCGTGGGGCGAGGGGAGGTAGCAGTCGGAAGTGAAAGACTATTCACATCCGACGAATCCAGGGATCCGCTCGATGAAGCGTCGAGCTGGGCCTTGGGCGGACTGCATGATTATATTCTGCGTTAGAAGCTACTGTGCACTAAAGGAACACCGTGAGTTATTCTGGTATCCGGATACTCACGATGTTGCCAGGGGCTTGGCCCTGGATGGCCACTCCTCTCCGCCGTCTTCGGCATCGGTGGCGTAGTCCGGAAGAAGGGTCTTCCCCTTCTTGGACCCTCTGGCCCCCCTAGTTAGGGTAGCCTTCCTTTTCTTTCCTCCCCCTGTTGGAGGGGGAGAGGCCTCTTCTTCCTCCTCCTCGCCTTCGGGGGAGGAGTGTGCTTCAGAGTCATCGGACGAATCCGACACTACCAGGCGCCGGGAACTCTTTCGAGTTTCCGTGGCCTTCTTCTTGGCCTTCTTCTCCGGCACCACGTGAGGTGCCGGGACCAGCAGCTTCGCCAAGCGGGCATCTGCTGGGTCTTCGGGCAAAGGAGCCGGACAATCGATCTGTCCGGACTTCTTCTGCCAGTCCTGTTAAAGGAATGGGAGCTTAGATCTCGCATAGAGTCAAACTATGAAAAACAAATATCCTGTGATGGGTAAAATAAACTTACCGCGCTGGCTTGGCGCTTCACGCAGAATCCGTGATCCTCGGTGGTGGGAGGGTGAACCTCGGAGCCCTTGAATAGCACCTTACAGGCATCTTCGTGCGTTGTGTCGAAAAGCCTGGACAAAGTTTGGTGCTGGGCCAGGTCAAATTCCCACAGGTTGAAAGCCCGTCGTTGACACGGGAGGATGTGACGGAAGAGCATGACCTGGATTACGGTGACAAGTTTAACCTTCTTGTCCATCAAGTTTTGGACGCAGGTTTGGAGTCCGGTCACCTCTTCTGGATTACCCCCACGATAGGCCCGTCTCTTTCTAGAAGGTGAGCCGTGTGGGGTTGCCACATCGGAATTCGGGGGCCGCTGCCCATTCAGGGTCACGCGGCTCGGTGATGTAGAACCACCCCGATTGCCACCCTTTGATGGTTTCCACAAAGGAGCCCTCGAGCCATGTGACGTTGGCCATCTTGCCCACCATGGCGCCTCCGCACTCCGCCTGCTGGCCGCCCACTACCTTCGGCTTGACATTGAAGATCTTCAGCCATAAGCCGAAGTGGGGCTTGATGCGGAGGAAGACCTCGCACACGACGATAAACGCCGAGATGTTGAGGATGAAGTTTGGGGCCAAATCGTGGAAATCCAGGCCGTAGTAGAACATGAGCCCCCGGACAAATGGGTGAAGTGGGAAGCCCAGTCCAGGGAGGAAATGGGGGAGAAACACCACCCTCTCATGGGGCCTGGGGGTGGGGATGAGCTGCCCCTCATCTGGGAGCCGGTGTGCAATGTGATTTGACAAGTATCCGGCCTTCCTCAACTTTTTGATATGCCTCTCCATGACGGAAGAGGCCATCCACCTGCCTCCAGCTCCGGAGATGGTTGGAGAAGGTTGAGGTGGGAAGTGCGGACTTGGGCGCTGGAGCTTGAGTGCGCGGAGATGGATAAGCAAAGGGGGAAGAAGGCATGGATGGAAAGGGTGGATCCTTATCCCCTTATATGGGTCAGCGAAACTATGTATCCCCACCAGCCTAGTAAAACTCGCTTATCTCCCAAGCGCCATGATTAATGGCGCGGTTGGGTTACCCACGCCCGTATTGATGAGAATCCCGGAATAAGGGGACATGATCTTTGCTTTGACAAGACATGCCAAGGAAACCGACTAGCTAAACACGCTGAGGTGGGACAGTAAAACAATTCGAATAAGGCCTTGGCCGTGGCGTGATGTCACGCTGCGGAATAAGTCAGCAGATTAGATTTGTACAAATATTATTCTCTCTACGGTGGTATGTGGAACTTATTTTGCAGAGTCGGACACTATCCTTGTGTTCAACATCTTCTATGAAGTATTCGGAGGAGGAACCCGCCTTGCAATGCCGAAGACAATTTGCGTGCCGGACTCGTCGTCATTGAAGCCTGGTTCAAGGGCTACTGAGGGAGTCCTGGATTAGGGGGTGTCCGGATAACCGGACTATGACCTTTGGCCGGACTCCCGGACTATGAAGATACAAGATTGAAGACTTCGTCCCGTGTCCAGATGGGACATTCCTTGGCGTGGAAGGCAAGCTTGATGATACGGATATGTAGATCTCCTCCCATTGTAACTGACTCTGTGTAACCCTAGCCCTCACCGGTGTCTATATAAACCGGAGGGTTTTAGTCCGTAGGACGAACAACAATCATACCATAGGCTAGCTTCTAGGGTTTAGCCTCTCTGATCTCATGGTAGATCTACTCTTGTACTACCCATATCATCAATATTAATCAAGCAAGAGTAGGGTTTTACCTTCATCGAGAGGGCCCGAACCTGGGTAAAAACATCATGTCCCTTGTCTCCTGTTACCATCCACCTAGACGCACAATTCGGGACCCCCTACCCGAGATCCGCCGGTTTTGACACCGACACCAGGAATGCAAGGCTCCTTTGTATATAGTGAGCGGACTACCTTTTTCTCCATAAAAATCGTTTTATATTCTGTATACGTGCCATTGAGCGCTATAACTTTATTTAAAAATAACGCGGCAACGCGTCAAGTCGAACTTTGTTTTGTGCAGGCGTGGTACACGACCTCCCTAGGTAAACAACCGCTACAGGCGTTCAAATTAGCACGTGGGCTGCCATTTCGTAAAGAAATGAGCTCCACCGTGTATCCGCGCGGGTGTGGCTGGGCACGAAGCGTGAGTACGTGCACGGTGCACCTATTCTCTTCTTGTATATGTACACCACCTACGTGGGGTTGTGTGAGAGAGATACAAACCTAGAGAGATATAGTGTGTGGGTTCTTGAGAGTTTTTTGGGGGGGGGTTCAATCAAAAAATGTAACAGGTGCAATGTGTGTGAAATAGAGTCCTGGATATAACATATATATAGAGGGGGTGATCCACGAGAAGAGAGTGGAGGTATCACCGGCTTGAGGTGTCCATAGAATCAAAAAGAGGGATGATGTGTGTGTGTGCGCGCGCGCGATCGATAAAGAGTGCCATCGAATTTGTGTGTTCCCACGGCAAAGATATAGAGTGGCTGGCCTACTGGAACGTGAGAGGGGACATGTGCAGTTTGTCTCTGTGGCATGGATACCTACCTGCAGCGCTCGACTATCGGTGTGTGGTGGGGGAAGAGGGAGGCCCAATTAACTATAGAGGTACAATGGCTGGTATATGTGTGGAGGAGGAGAGAGGCCTACCCCATGTATTAAGGAGATCGATCTGCCTCATGTATTAAGGGAGATCGATCGGCATCCATGCATATGTGCATGAGAGGAATAAGGTTGGGAGAGAGAGCTAGAGTGTTGGAGGGGGTGGTAGTGGAGTTGCTTCTAACAAATGGTGGGATAGGCTTGCTAGACAAACGGAGGGCATGCCCGCAATATCAATAAGAGAGGAGATGGCTGCTTGTTGTCTGTGCACGTGCGTGTGAGAGACGGGTCAGGAGGCATGCACGAATGATGAGGGGGACGATGTGGCTGTGGTAAGCAGACATAACTACATAGGAATATCAATCACCCTTTGTTAGAGAAAGGAGAGACATAACTTGTGAGGTACGTCGATCGATGGGGGGGTAGTTAAAGTCGATCCAGGTATATGTTGGGAGATCGATCGGTATACATGCATGTGTGTGTTAGAAGCAAACGAGGCACGAGAAGGATAGAGATAGAGGGTTGCATGTAGGAGGTGGTACGAGAGGCATACTATATCGAGCGGGGAGGAGTGTGCGAGTACGAGAACGATGAAAAGAGTGGTGGGAGTGAGGCATGGACGGTGACAAGAGAAGAGGGGAAGCTTGTGTTTGTGCTAGGCACACCTGGCTAGAGAGGCATATCGATCGATGTGTGCCGTAAAGAAGGAGCTGGGGGGCCTACACACATCATGGGTGAACGACCTAAAGTGAAAAGACGAATTTGCACGATGGAGCTAGAGAATACTGAGGGAGGGTGAGAGGGATGCGGGCGTGTGCATGCACAAGAGAAAGTTAGCGCTAGCTACAACGATAAGAGGGTTGTGTGGGTGTAAAAGACGAATAGAGATCATATATACTTCATTATAAAAAGTGAATTCGGATATTTGAAGAATTTATCATAGTGTTTTAAACCGACGTATGTGTGAATATATATAACGGTGATACACATGGTGTGTTTATGAACATGTTATACTACATTTAATATATTTTATCTCTACTCTTATAAAAACGGAGTAGTTGATGATGGTGTGCCTGCCATCCTGCATTATAGGCCGTCCAATTTATATCTGGTGGATAGCAATGAAACTATGATGGTTGAAGTTGGCAACAATCATGATTGTAGATTCTTATTGAAATAGAGAAACGAATTCAAATTTAGTTCGAATTGCAGTGGTAGTATAGACATTTGGAATGCACTAAAATGTTGGTATGAGTAGGTTACATGCATTATACAGCAAAGCGAAAAAAATTAATCGGACATAACATGGATTCATACACTCTCCTTCCATCTATATAGGGCGTAATGAGATTTTTAAGACCGCCTTTGACTATTGACAAGATTAATAGTACATGACATGCACAATGTGAAAATTATATCATTGAAAGAACCTTTCACAGACGAAGTTAACAGTGTGCTTTGTGTAAGTTGCATGTCATATATCATTGCTCTAATATTTGGTCAAAGTTAGCATCGAAAAACGCATTAGGCCCTATATAGATGGAAGGATGGAGTAGCTTTGAATAGCATTTGTATAGTAAAACGGGGCAAGACTCTCTCTTTGTGTGGTGTGAATAGTTTTATTTTTTTCATTTTCTTTTTGGTTGAGGGAAGTGCGAATTGATTTCGTACGTACAAGTACAATATTACTATGCAGTCAAAAAAAAGTACAATGTTACTACACGTTAGGCTTGTCCTTAAAATTCAACCCGCGTCTTGTTATATCCCGAAAATTCAGATATCGTGCTCCCAAAACTGGCGCCTTCACAACCCGCGCCTTGCTATCCCAAAACCAACAACGCGCGCGAAAACTCCCTCCAGCTGCCAAATCCCGACACGTGAAATCCCCCTTCTAACCCTGAGCCGAAAGGGCCGCTAGTTCAAATCGGTGGGGGTACTTTTGTAACACACCCTACATTTTGGACAAGTGCGTCCCCTAGTCATGCTTCACCCCCTCCCATCGCCCCCTTTTCGCCATTCAAAATCCCAGGCCGCCATAACCTCTCCGCTCCAGCCGCGAAACCCCACCCTCCTCCGTCCGCCACGTCACCGCTGCCCAGCCGGAGCCTCTTCCCCGACGACATCGTCCACCGCAACAGCTTGACGTCCCTCGTCCACCTCCCCGGATGAGGATCCGTCGTCCATCTCGCCGTCCTGCCGGTTCAGCCGCCCCGTCCTCCACCTCCAAGGAGCTGCTCCGACGATCGCCTCGTATATCGCGGCTGCTCCATCCCCACAGCGCCTCCTTAACCTGCTCCACCGGAACCGCAGCATCCTCACTGACTCCTCGGACGAAGCCGAGGCCTACTCGGCGCCACCAAAGAGGTTGTACACTCATCGCATCGCACCTTCTCCTTAACTCGATCTCCCGGCACCGACAGTGCTCCATCCCGCACCGCCATGGAGAGGCTACCTTGAAGTCGGCGCCGCGGGCGACATCTCCACGGCGGCTCTCCCCCAGTGCGAGGCCCCTTCGGCAGTGGCGTCCATACCAGTCGGATCTGCTGCTGCTGCTCTAGCTCTCGCTCGCTCGCTCGCGTTGCTGCTGCTGCTCCGGCTCTCGCTTGATCGCTCGCTCGCCCAGCTGCTGTTGTTGCTCTCCCCCTCGCTCGTGCTGTTGCTCTGCTCCGATTAAGCCACACTTCAGTCGACTGAATCGACTTTTGGATCAGTCGATTTTCAGGGGTTGGGGGGGCTCGCCGGAGTTAAGGAAGAACCACCCGCAGCGGGGACAGGGGCTCACCAAAGAGGTACCCCACTATCTATCTTAGGGTTCAAGGTGGGGGGCGGGGGGCCTAGAGGGCTGGCCGGGGCGGCGGTGGCGAGTTGTTTCGGGGCGACGAGGCGGCGCTGGGGCCGGCGGTTCGGCCGGTGGTGGCAGGCGGCTCAGGGGTGTGCAGGTTGAAGATGAACTGCAGGCCCTCCCTAAACTACATGTCAAGTGTCTCTCTGCTACCATTGCGTTCAGTTTCGACAGTAGCATTCAGATTCCAGAGTTAATTTCAGTTTCGACAGTTAAGTTCAGAGTTAATAGTTTTTACCTCATCTGTTGTAGTCAGGTGGTTTTTGGTGATGTTAATTTTACATCCATTTTTCATCATCTATTGGAGATGCTATTAGAATCCCACTTGAGATTGACGATGTCTGTCTTGTGCTGCTTCAGCCTTGACGTCTTACGGCTCACTGGAGCTGCTCCAACGACAGAACGATCCATCACAACAGACCAGTGCCCTGGACGCCGTCTACAGATTCCTCAGATCTTCCTCCACACCTCCGACAGCCACCACTGCCTCAACTGCTTCAGCGACCAACCCAATGATGTTGAGGTCGACACGGCTACGGCAAAGAGGTTGTACACTTGTTGCATCAGTTATTACTATACATTCACGTCGATCCATTAGGGCTATTTTGGTTCAACGGAAAAACGTCGATCCACTGGTTGTTACCATCACTCTAAATTTCTGCATGCTCTCCTTACATAATCTCACCATATTTTTTTCGTATGCATGTCAGATATTGTACACAGTCATGTTGAACATGTAGAGAAAAAGAGAAGAGTTTTGCGCGGCAATACAATGTCATGCAGACATCGCTCCATGGTGGGTTCAATGGCAAACCCTCCCCACCCCTCTCCAGATTGTAATCCAGAGGAAGATATCTGTTCTGAGGCGTATTCAGACGCCGCTGACCACTCCTATTTACCCCCCAAGGTGTTTGCTCTACCTTGGCATGATGATGTTAGTCATATCATGCATATGTTGCCTTGCAGTGCCTACTTTTGACATCATATATGTCATCTGCTTAGTTTAGACATGTTCTGTAATGCCACCTGTTTAGTTTCTATATCATATATGGGAATTATGCAGTCTCATGTCTTTTAGCCAGCCATAATATATGTGAAATGTGCAATGCCATCCTGTTTAACCAGACATCATATATTTGAATGATATCTTGCCCATCCTTTTCTTCATTACATTTCCATTTGTCGACAATGTTTGTACATTAAACTACTCTTCCTGTGAATCAGCCATTTGGGTGGGAGATGGAAAAATCTGGAGTGAAAACAAGGCCTTCAGAGCAGACAGTGCTACCTGTCGAAGCAGATCTCTTGTTGGGTCCCGATAGCTCCTCAGAGATGGATTCAGAGACAGATGACCAGTCCTATTCCCCCACTGAGGTGTATGCTCTAACTTGGCACGGTTATACTGCTCATATCATGCATACGGTGTCTTGCATTGCATAGTTTAGACATCATATACACAATATTCAACACCATGTTCTTAGTTCAGACATCATATCGAATGCCCTCTGTTTAGCATATAAATCACATATGTGAATTAAATGATGCGATCCTGATTACTTAGATAACATGTAGGTGAATTATGTCATGCGATCCTGTTTAGTTATTCATCATATCTTTGAATTATGTTATGCTATGCTATCCAGTTTAGATAGACATCATATATGTGAAATTATGTCATGCTATCCGTTTTAGTTAAACAATATACATGTCAACTATTTCATGCCCTCTTTTTTCCACACTATCTATTGCATCTGTCTCTCATACAATGTCTGTACATTCAACTATGTTTCCTGTTTATCAGCCATTTGAATTGGAGCGGGTGATGCCAGTATCTAGCGGACTAAAAACACGGTCTTCAAATAAAACAGTGCTACCTCTTGGTGGAGATAGCACCCCGGTTGTACATGCACAAGAACCAGCCCTACCACACATAACCCAAACTCTCGCAGATTGTACCCCTACTGCGATGGACAGAGAACCAGCTTCACCCAATCTAACCCCAACCCCAGCCGATAGTAACCCAGTTCCTGTTGACACAGCACCATCTCCACCACAGAGCTCCCAAACAAGAGCAGTTAGTAAGGCAGCTCCAGTGCCCAAAGGGCCAGTACTATCACGGCGAACCCCAACTCCACCAGTTAGTACGCCTATTCCTGTGGAGGAAGCACAACCAGCTAGTCGTAGTTTAGCATCTATCGCATTTGATGTTGTTAAATCGTATGTGCGTATCTTCCCATCTTGGAAATATTATACTGAAGATGAAGGAAAATGCCAGTTGCAGGTGTTTGTCCAGGAGTTATGTGTAAGTAATGTTATTCATGGCAATTACTTTGCTTCGTCCCATACATCCTACCTCCATGATGGTTATAATACAGCAAATTTTCCCATTTTTCTCTATAGAGAAGGACCGATTTGGAAACTCAGGATGAGGTAACCTGTGCTAATACCTCTGCTATCTTCAAGAATGCTTGGTGGCAGTATCGGAATTACCTGAAGAAAACGTACTTCACCGGCAAAGAAACTCATCAAATTCCCTTACGTTCTCCTGAGACACATTTACTGGACGATGACTGGGAACGCCTTGTTCTGTACTGGTCCCGAACCAAGAATGTGGTAAGGTCTATGAGCTCATTTTCTATTTTTAAGTATTATATTCTTGCGTCTTACTGTACTCTGTTCATGTAGAACAAGTGCCTAAACCTGAAGAACAACTGTTCTAATTTAAGATTCCATTGCTATCATAGTTCAAAAAAGCGCTAGGCGTTAATTGTGCGTTTTGCCACCGCCTTGCGCTTTACTGACCAAAGCGCATGCTTATGCACAGTTATGCACAGATTATGCGTAGTTATGCGCAATGCGTTTTGCCAACGCCTAGAGCCTAGGCGCGCTTAAGCGCTCGCTTAGGCGCGCCTTTTTTAACTATGATTGCTTTGCTCTTGTATCACTGTATTTACTCATACAAACTTATTTTTAAATTGAAGGATCCAATCGAAACTCCAATGGCACAGCAGGTATGTTCACACATGTTTCTTTAACAGGTTTGCTCTTATCAATAGCTCTGTTGATTTCAATTTCAATTGTGTATACAGTTGACTTTCATATCATGCACATTACTAGCATCACAACAGAGCCAATAGTGTTGTTGTACATGTAGACCCGTGGTACCCATCTGAAATCTTGTTGTGCCGTGTAGTTTCCCACGCTTTGTATTCTTTCACTGCTGCTTTGTCTTGAACTGATATGATTTGAACCGTGTCTCTATTTTGATTTGGCAAGACAATGCAGTGACCATAGGACATAGATATATGTTTGTTTGATGCTTTTATTATGTACTAGTACTTGGCAATAGAAGACTTGGTAGTTTAATCCTGTCCACCTTACTAATGAACTGGTTCACCGAAATGAGTTTCATATACTAGTACATGCTAAACTTGTTATGTGTCTGCTTGTTTCTTCTTTTAGAATGCTGACAGAATATTGGGGAAGAGTGCCTTATTAAGCAATGGTAAAGGAAGTAATGCAGATAAGGTTCAGGATAGTGACACATCCTTGTTGGTCTCCAACAAAGCTGATAAAACAGCTAAGGAAGACTATCTTGAAGACAGCGAGACAACCCCAAAGTCCTGTCTTGGTTTAGTGTTCGAGTTACTGGCCACTACCGCTTGCACAAGCTATTCAAACTCACTGTCTGAATCAGTTCGGTTTCTTGAGTCTCAACTACAAGCTGAAAGACATCGATCAGCTGTGCTGCGACAAGAAGCGGAAGGACTGCGGAAGTCCCTGGAGCATTCAGATGCATACTTTCTGGTGCAACAGCAAGCGTTGGAGAATTTTAGCGCCAAACAGGACAAAGCTAATCAGCTTGCTAAGCTTATTGCCAGCATGGTGGATACCCAGGATAACGTTTCTTGAGCTCTTCTGAAGTTGTTTCAGTTATGCTCTTGTTTTGCTACCGCGTTTATTTGCACTGGTGGCCAATTTTGACGGCCAAGTGTATGTAATATGCTGCTTTGTTCCCTATATTTGCACTGGTGGTGAACTTTGATGCCCAGTGGATGTAATATGTGTAATAGTGGTAATAGGCTAGCCTTAATTGCTTGCTTATTTATTTCCTTATTGTCTTGTTTACTTGTTTGCTTGTAGTCACTACAGTTGTTTTTCTGTGTTTTTCTAGTGGCCACAATAGCCTATTTTTGGTAACTAGGCCAAAATAATCATGGCAATACACGGACTGTTGTAACCATGGGCCTCCTGCAGGCCGTATGATCCATGGGCCTTCGTTCGGCCGTAGGACCATTGGCCTTACGGCCGTAGGATCCATCGGCCTTCTATACGGGCCTTAGGGATCAATGGGCCTTCTACGGGCCGTAGGGTCCATGGGCCTTTTACGGGTCGTACCATCCATGGGCCTCATACAGGCCGTAGGATCCATGGGCCTTCTACGGGGCGTATCATCATTTCGCCAATCATGGGCCGTACTATTCGTGGACCATAACGGGCCATTAATAGGCCGTATTTGATAACTCTATGAAAACAGCCCGACGGGTTTTTTTGACATGAAAACGGCCCAACGTATTAACAGTCCGCAAACGGGCCGACTGTAACGACGGGCTGAATTTGGCCCACAAGCAGAAAATGACAGTAACGGGCCGTATGTAACCGAATGCTGCAAATGAGCCCAAGAATCAATGGGCCCTGAGAAGGCCGAAAGATAACTTGGGCTGGAAACGGCCTAATGGAATAGCGGGCCGTTAATGGGTATAAAGTGATACATTGTTCATTACAGGCCAGTTTCACCACGGGCCATTAATGGGCCAAGAGTTACAAAGGTCCTCATATGGGCCGAAAGAAGTCATGGGCCACACATGGGCCAGAAGTTAAAACAGGCTGAATCATATTGGACGGCCCAGATGACGCTACTGGGCCTAATTCGGATAGGGCGTAACGGGCCCTCAATTAGCGGGCTGTAAATGGGCTATATGCGAATAGGCCGTTAACAGGCTTTCCGTGGGCCGGCCCGCCACCTTTTGACCAAGTCAAACGGGCCGGCCTTTTCGTAGGAATGGGCCTCTGTTGGGCCATGCCACGTGTCGACGTATCATAGGCGCCTTCTGTCCAATGAGTAGATGACATTTGTCCCAACGGTGAGCCGACACGTGTTTCCTCCAGCCAATGATGATTTTACACGTGGAAAATCCCCATTGGTTGGGGCTGTTAACGGGTTATCGGATCCAAAACCCGACCTGATAGCTTAACGGTGTTCCGTTACGGTGGATGCCACGTGTCGGTCACCCTTGACGAAAGCAGTTCTGTGACGCGCGATTTATCATCATGGAAGTGGACACTTCCGTGATGATAATTTTGGTAATGTCATGGAACACTTGTACGACAGCACAGGTATGACTATCTTGATTCTGTCATAAATTTGTCATGGATGTACATGCATGACAAAAAACGCGACCTACTGTGACAAACACATATCATCACATAAGTGTATTTTTTGTAGTGGGTGTTCCTGATAGTAATTAGGATGGCCTGTCCAACACAAAGATTCTTGCCAATGAGGAAGTTCTTCCACCCAACCAAGTTGAAGTGTGTGCGACTGTCCATGTCCACATTGTACATACAGGTGGTGATGGAGCCCCTTGCAGTAAGGCGTATTCTAGCAGAGCCTTCTTCATCAGGCTCAATACCACAACTCACAGATAGGCTCTTTGGCAATTTCTGAATAAGAAAAACATATCAATTAATAAGTAGCCTCGCACATGCTCTTGCAAATATATTTCTACTAAGTATAGGTTTCTACACTATCAAAAACAGTACTACATTTCTACTAATCTTGAATTCTACTAAGTAAGCATGTAATCGGATTGTAAACTAAGTATAACATACCATAACATGTCGATCAACCATGGTAGTTGTCAGGCGGGTCACCAATGGCACCCCGACAAAGTCAGCACGTGGCAGAATTATGTCCCATAGGTTGCACACCTCGTCCTCGCTCAGCCTTATTATTGAGTATAGATGGCTTCATCAAGTGGGTCCTCATCATCTTCATCCGTGTTGAGATAAATGACGGTCAGTTTGGGTCTTTCTGCTCTAAAGGAGAAGCTGATCAACTCACCACCAGTGATACCCATGTGGGAGATGAAATGGTTCCATCCATATCCTTCGATCTGTGACATATTTTGTCCTTTCTCGACCTCAAAGGTCACAGTGTCTCCGGTCAGCTTGTTGAATTCCAACCTCACACTGCATGGGACGATCTGTGTATACACAATGATATATACACAATGCATTAATGCCAATAACATTAAAAACAAAATAGTTGTGACAAGTTTCATATATTTTGTAACCGCTGCAAGAAGAAAACTCGGCTGGAAGTAGATGCCGAACAACGTGCCAGTTGCAAGGCTGCTGGCACATCTTGACTTGCACAGTCAACATGGTGGTGGTGGTGGTGGTGGTGGTGGTGACGCCATTTTCCTAAAGCAATATTAGAAAAGGATTAACGATCCACTTCAAAGGAAAAATCCAGCATGACCTTTGCTAAAAAAGAACATATCGAGCACCTAAAATTTGCCGGAACGGAAATTAATCAACACTCCGGCAAAACATAGGCCACTCGGAGCTGTTACCTGCAAACATGGCCACTTGGGCAAGCACATATCCTATTTGAGCAACACTAGATATAGATGTTTATATCTACATCATATGAGCAATTCTTGAGCAACACTAAATAAACTAGTTGTACTAAAAAATCTACATCATCATCTATTCAAAATGTTCTATACCTAATACATTTACATCATCATCCACTATTACTATTTCTTTTACCAAACCCTAAAAATATGCCCTAAGTTCACAATATAACAAGTACAGAACATTTTTTCAAATTCTACCAACTAAAAATTTCCAATACTAAAATTTCTAATCAAAAGACCTAAAATTGCCTATTCTATTCAAAACATATAAAATAGGCTAAAAAATATTCTATTACAGAACCTACATTCTACAATGTCTACATTCTAAAATCTACATCTAAACTACCTACATTCTACAAGAACGGAGAGAAGGGAGGGAGGAGGGGTAGGAAGGAGGGAGGGAGGAGTGGGAGGAAGGAGAGAACAGATGGGAAGGATGGGGAGGAATGAGGAGGAAGGTGGGAGGAGGGGTAGGAAGGAGGGAGGGAGGAGGGGTAGGAAGGAGGGATGGAGGAGTGGGAGGAAGGAGAGAACAGATGGGAAGGATGGGGAGGAAGGAGGAGGAAGGTAGGAGGAGCTACCTCGGTGACGGTGACGGCGGGGGGAGGGGGGATGGCAGCGGGATGGAGGAGGGAGGGGGCGATGGCCGGCGGGGTGGAGGAGGGAGGGCGACGGCTGGCGGCGGGATGGAGGAGGGAGGGGGCGACAGCCGGCGGCGGGATGGAGGAGGGAGGGGTGAAAATGCGGCTACGGCAGACGACAGGGCCGGCGCGAGGGAGAGTGAGTTGGAGCAGGGAGAGGAGAGTGAGGGGCGGCCTAGTGATAGGATGGCTTTAGCAGTAGCGCGTATCTAGGTAACGCGCTACTGCTAAACGCCTTATCAGTAGTGCCTTACTATAAAAAGCGCTACTGCTAAGTGTAAGCATGCAAAAATACATTGTCCGTCAATGCAAAAATACATTGGCCATCAATGATCTTTTTGTGTACAATCTGAATTGTCAATATGAGTCTTCTCCCGGTAGGAACCGGAGAAGACTCATATTGCGGCCACAAATTCTACACATAGAGTTCAATGAAGACAAAGAGGTTGTGGTAGCTTGAGAAGTAGCATATTTAAGGTGGTAAACACCCTGTTCGCGGAGCGAGGTGGGACTAAACTTGTGGACTGAACTTAGCAGTAGCGAGTTTTATCAAATGGTGTTGCTCCTAACATCAATAGCAATAGCGCGCTATGTAATATGGGGCTACTGCTATAACTAGCTTGACGACGAGGTCATGGCAATTATAGCAGTAGCGTGGTTTACGAATGACGTGCTACTGCTATGTTCCTTTCAGCAGCGCGTTTTAGTGGCACACGCTGCTGCTAAATAGCAGTAGCGCCATATTTTAAAGCGTGCTGCTGGTAAGATTCTGTGTATAAGGTTTTTCCTAGTAGTGTGCACTAACTGATAGCTCCACCATTCAATAAAAATACGTATCCAGATTGTCTCATCCAGATCAGTGTCAAATCTAGTGTCGATGTAACCATTTACGACAAGCTCTTTGTCACCTCATAAACGAGAAACATATCCCTAGTCCTTTTCAAGTACTTCAGGATGTTCTTGACCGCTATCTAGTGATCCACTCCTGAATTACTTTGGTACCTCCCTGCTAAACTTATAGCAAGGCACACATCAGGTCTGGTACACAACATATCATACATGATAAAACCTATGGTTGAAGCATAAGAGATCATTATATTGAGAATCAAAAGAGAGAGAGGAAGCCATCTAGCTACTAACTACGGACCTGTAGGTCTACAATGAACTACTCGTGCATCACCGGAGAGGCACCAATGAGGATGATGAAGCCCTCCGTGATGGTGTCTAGATTGGATCTGGTGGTTCTGTAACTTGCGGCGGCTGGAATTGATTTTCATCGACTCCCCTAGGGTTTCTGGAATATTAGGGTGTTTATAGAGCAAAGAGGTAGTGCAGGAGGCGTCGGAGGTGGGCACAACCCACCTGGGCGTGCCTGAGCCCCCAGGCGCGCCCTGGTGGGTTGTGCTCCCCTCGGAGCTCCCCTTAGGTGCTTTCTTGGCCCAACAGGTGTCTTCTGGTCCAGAAAAAATCAACAAAAAGTTTCGTTGCGTTTGGACTCCGTTTGATATTGATTTCATGCGATGTAAAAAGCAAGCAGATAACATCAACTGGCACTTGGCACTATGTCAATAGGTTAGTCCTAAAAAATGATATAATGTTGCTATAAAATGATTGTAAAACATCCAAGAATGATAATATAACAGCATGAAACAATAAAAAATTATAAATACGTTGGGGATGTATCACGCGACCTGATGTCTTCTGGTCACCAGGTGGCCCCCCTTCGGTAGTTATTTGCTCCAGTATTTTTCACATATTCCAAATATTTCTCTATAATTTTTCAGCTTATTTGGACATGTGCATAATACGTGTTTAGACGTAGCTTTTTCAGGTCCGGAATTCCAGTTGCTGGTATTCTTCCTCTTTATGTAAACTTTGCATATTATCAGAGAAAAGACATTAGAATTACTCCTCAAAGCATTATTATGCATAAAAACATTATAAATAATAGTAGGAAACCATGATGCAAAATGGACGTATCAAGGTGGTGACGACTCCGTATCGTTAAATGCGATGAAACTTTCTCTTTGATTTTTTCTCTCCATGAAACGGTACTTATGGAGTTAGAATTAGGGCAAACGAAGGCCTGTGGGGCCCACAAGCTCACAGGGCGCGCCTTGGGGGATAGGCGCCCCCTGAGCTCATGGCTCCTGGCTAGCGCCCCTCTAGTAGATCTCTTCGCCAATAATTTTTTATATATTCTGGAAATAAAATTCGTATATTTTTAGCTCAATCTGAGAACTTTATTTCTGCACAAAAATACACCATGGCGTCAGTCCGGATTAGTTTCATTCAAATCATGCAAATTAGAGTCCAAACAAGAGCTAGCAAAGTGTTTGGAAAAGTAGATACGTTTGGGACGTATCAAGTGGTTGTCGGCGGTGGCTACAGAGTGGTGGCGCCCATTGGTTGCGGGCAACACCAACAAGGTGGTGGAGGATGTGGGGAGGGAGATGGAGGCAATGGCGTGTTCTGGATCTGGGTCTTCCTGATCCGGGTCCCCAGGGCGCAGTCGTGGCGTGGTTAGTCGCCTGGTGATGTGGCTTGCCACCGGGTGAGGTTGGTTGTTGTGGCATGGAGTGGCTGGCTGGCTGGTGCTCGCAGTGCTGGCGGCCTTGATGATGATGGTTGGAGCAAGAGTTGTTGGTTCTCGGTCTTGGATGGAGGTTGATGATGGATATGTGTCCTCAGTGCGGGGAGTCCGTGTTTTGCAACTCTTGGGGAACGATGACGAGGTGTTGTGACGGCGGCGGTGTTACCCATCATGGTCTGCTTGGCCTTATTTCGACGCGATGGACGGAAGGTGCGCGACAGGTTGGATGAAAATCATGCACAACTTTGGTAGGTGCTTGAGATGACGGCGCCCATGGGTGTCGTTCTCCTCCTTGGAGGCGTTGTGATGGTGTGTCGGCATCTCCCTCCTTGCTAGGATTATCTCCGGGTGAAAGCCTTGGTTAGTTGATGGATCAGCGATGGCGGCGTATTGGCGGCGTTACTCTGTTGGCAGCATCGCGTATGGAGACATGGTTTCAAGGCTTGGTGTTGTGGTTATCCGGTGCTGGCCGTTGGTCTGGGCAAATCTTCTTGGGCGCTATGTATGCAGCAGCCGGGGTATCATAAATGACGCCTTTTTATGGTCCTTCTGGGTCCCACTACCCATTCACCATCTTCTCTTTGGCAATCATGGATGGTTGGTGAATCGACAAGTAATGCTCATTTGTAGTTGTTGTTCTTTGTTGCATTTGGTGCTGGTCGAGACGCGGATAGGCTCCTTTGCGTTGTGTCTGTAAGTGTTGCTGTAAATGTCGGTGTGGAGTTAACTATACTTGTTGTTCGCGACAAGTCATAGTCTCTTTGCACTTGATCTTTCGCCTTTCATAAAAAGGACCCCGATAAATCCCAGACGTTTGGATTTTTAGCATGTCATTCCGAATGTTTTTCATAACAACTTTAGTTATTATGAGGTGACGATTTTAGTTGTTACAGCATGACTTCATTTTTTTCAGAAAATTGTCATGTTTGTCAACCTCGTATAAACTAAAGTTGTCATGAAAAACATTCGGATTGTCATGCTTACGATCCAAACGCTCGGGATTAATCATTTCTGTAAAAATATTGAATGCCCAGGCGTACTCTCAGAAAAAATGTACTCCTTCAGCAGCGGTTAATTATTCTGCTCCGCCTTTGCTGTCCCAGTCCAACTCACATTCCCCTCCGGCGGCTGTCGTCGGAGTTGGGCAGGGCCGGCAGCAGCCAGCAGGCATGGAGGCTGCGGTGGCAAGCGCCCTGACCAAGGAGGTGGTGCTGAAGCTGGTCACGCTGCTGAGCGAGAGGCACAAGCTGTCCAAGGGCCTCAAGGACGACCTCCGCTTCATCCACACCGAGCTCCACATGATCCTGTGCGACATGGACGAGCACCTTGGAGATCCGAGCCACAGCTCACGGCGGCCGCAGGTGGTGTCCATGGAGGAGATGCGCGATCTGGCGCACGACATCGAGGATTGCATCGACCGGTTCCTCCCCTGCGCCGCCTGCGAGGGGGAAGCAGCAGCAGCCTCCGTCCTCCGCCGCATCAAGAAGGCGGTCACCGGCAACAGATCCCGGTTCGCGGCGGAGATCCGGAAGCTCAGGCAGAGGGTCAAGGACGCCCACGAGCGAAGGGTCAACTATGGCGTCAACGGCGTGAGATCTGCCGCCGGAGCCGGAGCAGCAGCTCCCCCTGCGGCCACAGACGCGGCCGAGGCCGATCCTGTGGGCATCGACAAGCCCAGGCAGGAGCTGGTGGAGCTGCTGCTGGGCAGCGAGCCGGGGCCTCCCAGCGTGATATCCATCGTGGGGTTCGGCGGCTCGGGCAAGACGACGCTCGCCAGGGCGGTGTACTGCTGCCCCGGTGTCGTCCAGAGATTCCCTGCCCGTGCCTGGGCCGCGGGGTCCGAGCACACGGACGCCGGCGGGCTCCTGACGGCCATACTCCGGCAGCTCCACCACACCGCCCATGTGCCACAGGACCAAGATTCCATCAATAATTTCCTGGGGACTACAGAGTGAGGATTTTCTGCACTGACCTCCTTCCTACCTCAGAAGAATCTTCTTTTTGGGAACAAGAATCATTTTTGCACATACTTTGGCCGCTTAATTGTTACTGAAAACCTTACCAGTGTTGTTTTGGCTTTGGAAGAAAGAGTTGCCTGCGCGTAATTTAATCTTGCCATATTGTGATATGAACATATTACAAAGTTTGTGGGTGCCTGATTGAAGTTCCATCGTCGAGAAAAGGAGAGATGAATCAGTGAAATGCTATGAAAAACTGAAAATAGGAGCAAAGTCTGATTTGTCACCTGCTGCTCTGCTTTTACAGTGTCTGTATTGAAAGATTAGTCAGCAATTCAGACTGATTTCCCACGTTAACTTTATGGTGCGATATATTTACCTGTCATATAAGTTCAACTTTACTAATTGGTTACAATCCAAGAGTCGGCCATCTTCAAAAATGGTGTAAACAACATATATGGTCTGGTTTACGGTTGCCCCCTACAGATAGAAGTATAGCTCTGTACTTGGGGAACAGCGTCGCAATCCTCTATTTAAAAAAAAATAAGAATAAAAATAAAAAAATTAGCCCTTTTAAGTTCAAGTATTAATTTACATTCCTTCCGGCCATGTACCTATAAACAGTTGATGATTCTATGTACATTTGAGCGTTTGTGCATGTTTATATCTGCATATAGCAAATCAGTGAATTGGCAACCAATTTCTTCTAGCCGGCGGATATAATCATATAATACCTTGTTAATTTATCAGTTTGTCTGCCTGCCAGGTGCTTAATTGTAATTGATGACATCAACAAGCAACACTGGGATGCCGTAAGAGCTACCTTACATGGGGAAACAAAAAGCAGAATCATTGTAACCACGGCTCTGCACTCAGTAGCTAATGCTTGCAGCTCAGGGATTGGTTATGTTTACAAGATGAGAGTTCTTGATGCAGAACTCTCCAGGGTTTTGCTTAGGAAGAAGGTATTCTTTGGAGGATGTTCACCTGAACTGGAGCGAGGTTCGACAGCAATTGTGGACAAGTGCGACGGCCTCCCACTTGCTCTTGTTAGCGTGGCCAGATTTCTGCTAGGCAAGAATGAGCTCACAGGAAGACACTGTGCGGAGGTTTGCCGCAACCTCGGGCTTCATATGGAGAAGGATGCAGACTTCACAAAACTGCAACAGGTTCTTGTAAATAACTACAGAAGCCTGTCTGACTATCCTCTCAAGACCTCCCTGCTATACACAAGTGTATTTCCAAACGGTCATCCAATCAGGAAGAATACATTAATCAGGCGATGGTTAGCAGAAGGGTATGTGCAGTGTAGGTACAAGCGCAGTGACCTGGAGGTAGCAGACGTAAACTTCCAGAAGCTTATCGACCGGAATATCATTCGGCCGATCAATGGTAGCAACAACACAAAAGTGAAGACGTGCAAAACTCATGGTATTATGCACGAGTTCATGCTGCACAAGTCTATGTCTGATAACTTCATCGCGTCTCTTCATGATCAAAATCGAAGCAAATTCCGTCACCTCTTCATCCAGAACCCTGCAAGTGGCAGCACATTGGGCTTGAACCACCAGCATACAAGTCCAGCAAGCGACAACGTATCTGATAGCAGTGAAAAATTCCGTGCCCGGTCTCTGACAATCTTCGGGAATATGGGAGAAGCTGCTGCTGAGTTTTGCAGGTGTGAGCTGCTGCGTGTGTTGGATCTGGAAGAATGTGACGATTTGGAGGACGGGCATCTCAAGGACATACATAAGTTGTGGCATCTGAAATATCTGAGCCTTGGGGGTACTATCAGCAACCTTCCAAGGAATATTCAGAAGTTACACTGTTTGGAGACACTGGACCTTAGGAAGACAAAGATAGAGATATTGCCTGTGGAAGTCATTGGGTTGCCTCACCTAGCTCACCTTTTTGGAAAGTTTAAGCTTGGGAAGGACTTGAAACTGGGTGAACTAGAGAAGTTCTTACCCAAGAAAAGCAAGTTGCAGACCCTAGCAGGATTTGTTGCAGACGAGAATCCTGGATTTCTACAACTCATGTCTCATATGAAAGAATTGAAAAAGGTTAAGATATGGTGTTGTGGGTCCACTGATGCAAACAATGAGAGCATGCCTCACATTTCGGAGGCAGTTCAGAAGTTTGCTCAGGATGGTATGGACACGGCAGACGTCCGTTCTCTGTCACTTGATTTTGGAAACTCCTTGGGGGACTTCTTCGGTTCTATACAAGAATATTGCTTCCTCAGCTCGCTGAAACTGCGTGGCAGGCTGACTCGACTGCCTCAGTTTGTTACATCCCTGTGTGGCCTTACAGAGCTATGCCTTTCATCAACTAATCTGATGGGGAATGATCTATCAAACCTGTGTATGATGCCCTGCTTGCTTTATCTCAGACTGGTTGAAGCTGACCTTAGTGGCTTCATCATAAAAGATAGGGGTTTCCCAAGCCTGTTAAGCTTATGCCTTATTGTGCAAATACCCGTCCTGCCTGCAATTGGAGTAGGAGCTTTGCCGTGTGTCGTCTCACTTCAGCTGCTCTGTAAAGATCTTGTTGATCTTTCAGGCATCAAGATCGAACAGCATCACTGTCTGCAGGAAGTTGCTCTGGATTCTATGATCAGTACCAAAACAGTAGAAATGTGGGAAACTGCAGTGAAGAAGCATCCCAAGAGACCAAAAGTTCTGTTTCTCAAAAGGATTGATCCAAGCGAAACCAAGTCCACTGTGAAATATGTGGCGACAGACGGACCAATACGTGAGAAGGCATCCTCCATTGAGTTCAATCAAGTTCAGTTAACGCAGAATATGTTGCAGAACGAATGCATAATCAGTTTAGATCAATCCAGTTCAATGAGCAAACTCAATTCAGCTATGAAGAAAATAATAGTTTCAGAACCCCCTCCGGCTGCACCCGAGCTGTCCAGTGCTGGGAACAGTGTGATGCCTCCTTCTGCAAGGTGAGGAACCTGTCAGTTATGTTGACCCTTTGCATGTTCATGTGCTCTTTTGTGTTCAGTCAGATTCCATCTTAGCACATATAAGAGATAGGATATACATTCAATATTTTCAGTTACTTAGCAACATCTGTGAAACTAGCTAGCTGTAAGTACCTCATAATTACATGATTATGCCATAACAGTACACCAAAATTATGTATATCTTTTTGTTAAGACAAGTTGTGGGTAGCTCACATCTGTGTACGATGGTAATGGCTCCAATATATTTTTTTCAATTACCTGACCTGTTATAATCAGGTTTTACCAAATAAACGCTGGAGATTGTTTTCTCTTTTGATTTCGTGGACCTTTTCCTTTTCAAGCATTGCCATTGGGATTAAACTGAAATGCTTCAAATCAACCTCATGGCTAGTTTACATATACTAGAGAGATTCCATCTTCATGCTATACTAGAATCAAGCCCCCATCGTACATGCTGTGATGCTTGCTCGGGCAGTTAACAAATGCACATTTCTTCTTAATGTTGTTTCTCCTTCTTTTTCTATTTAAGCTCCTTTTTTTGTGGGGATTGATTCTAGTAGTGACAGAGAAACAATTCAGGAAACATGTTTAGGAACTACGCTTGGTATTTGGCTAGTTATCAGTTACTATTTTTTTTAAATAACTAAGGAACATATGTCCCATGTGATTCTTCTGGCAGATTATATGAGAGTCTCTGTATCCGTTTTGAAATTCAAATATAGGCATCTGTTTTGATAAGATGAATCTGTACTACAAATAACTATAACCCACCGAAATAAACGGTGTACACGTTTCCAGTCCTTGTGAGTAATATGGAAATTCTAGCAGCTACGGACTTGGCGGTCATGCACGGTAGGATGAAAAGTGTTATGGGACCTGTGCTCATCTAATTTGAGATTGGTGAAATCAGCAATTTCGTTGCAACTTCTTCGGTAGTGTCGCGATCTATCTTACTACAAAAACCTAAGACACCAAACGACCTTAGTATCGCGCCGATATTTTTGCACACTGCTGCCTGCTGGTACTTATACATAATTTTGATGACATTCTATTTATCCTTTTTTTAATTGTGCAGCATATGCTAAAGCACCATTGCTGGAGTTTAGGAACTTGGCCATGGGTTCCAACCTCATCCAGTGTACAGAAACTCATTTTTTTCTATGTATGCGTGAACGGAGACGCGAAGGTTTTGCGTTCTCTCTGTTGTTGGAGTTGGCCATTTATTTAGCAGGAGGCGGCAAGACAAGTCACCCTTTCCATTTCGACTTTCGAACAGGGCTGTCTTAGGGAATAAAGTGAGCAGTTTTTTTTAGCTGAAAGTGAGCAGGGGCTTGTGTCGTCGGA
Source organism: Triticum aestivum (assembly GCF_018294505.1). Taxonomy (NCBI): domain Eukaryota; kingdom Viridiplantae; phylum Streptophyta; class Magnoliopsida; order Poales; family Poaceae; genus Triticum; species Triticum aestivum. The sequence continues at coordinate 29,379,705 of NC_057810.1, forward strand.
ATTGTTAGTTGTAACATATCTTGGTGTATCATGTCATGTTGTAGCATATTTGGAGTACTCAGTGTGTGTACAGATATGTACTTATCTGTAATGTTACATGAACTGGATTTTATCACGAGATAGATGGTTGCCATGCCTTGGTTGGGTTACCAAATGAAATTCTGAAGATAGCAACCAAACAACCTCTATAGTTATGTACTCCCTCCGTTCCTAAATAGATGACTCAACGTTCCTAAATAGATGACTCAACTTTATACTAATTTTAGTACAAAGTTAGTATAAAATTGGATCATCTATTTTGGAACGGAGGGAGTAGCTGTGTGTGTGTGTGTGTGTGTGTGTTTCTTTATGTGTACTTACCCTTAAGTATCATGTTCTATATCCATAAAGCATGCAAAATAATTTATTGATGGTTTCTGGTATATTACAATCATTCTAGACATTCACACGGTTATCCTCTAATACTTTTGAATCCTTTTTCCTGATTTTGTGTCCCAATGGAAAAGTACTATATGGCTTATATAGTGGTAATCTCATCCGTTTGATTATGATAATAGACGGGCCACAGCAATTTGATGCAACGTAAAAGTATGTTGGAACTTTGATCTTGAGTGGTACATAACGGAGAGAAAAGGCATTTTTACCCTGTTGGAACTTTGAACTTTGATCTTGAGCAACGTAAAAGCATTTTTACCCTGCTCATCTTCCCTGACAAAACTCCACATGGGCTATCCTCTATTGGTCTCCGCCAATTACGGTTAGTCGCTAATATTGGTGGTATTCTGTTGGAAATATGCACTAGAGGCAATAATAAAATGGTTATTATTGTATTTCCTTGTTCATGGTAATTGTCTATTATTCATGCTATAATTGTATTGACCGAAAACTGCAATACATGTGTGAATACATAGACCACAACATGTCCCTAGTGAGCCTCTAGTTGACTAGCTCGTTGATCAACAGATGGTCATGGTTTCCTGACCATGGACATTGGATGTCATTGATAACGGGATCACATCATTGGGAGAATGATGTGATGGACAAGACCCAATCCTAAGCATAGCACAAGATCGTGTAGTTCGTTTGCTAAAACTTTTCTAATGTCAAGTATCATTTCCTTAGACCATGACATTGTGTAACTCCCTGATACCGTAGGAGTGCTTTGGGTGTACCAAACGTCACAACGTAACTGGGTGACTATAAAGGTGCACTACAGGTATCTCTGAAAGTGTTTGTTGGGTTGGCACGAATTGAGACTGGGATTTATCACTCCGTATGACGGAGAGGTATCTCTGGGCCCACTCGGTAATGCATCATCATAATGAGCTCAATGTGACTAAGTAGTTAGTCACGGGATCATGCATTACGGAACAAGTAAAGTGACTTGCCGGTAACGAGATTGAACGAGGTATTGGGATATCGACGATCGAATCTCGGGCAAGTAACATACCGATTGACAAATGGAATTGCATACGGGATTGCTTGAATCCCCGGCATCGTGGTTCATCCGATGAGATCATCGTGGAACATGTGGGATGGGAGCCAACATGGGTATCCTGATCCCGCTGTTGGTTATTGGCCGGAGAGATGTCTCGGTCATGTCTGCATGATTCCCGAACCCGTAGGGTCTACACACTTAAGATTCGGTGACACTAGAGTTGTTATGGGAAATAGTATGTGGTTACCGAAGGTAGTCCGGAGTCCCAGATGTGAGTTCCGGAATGGTCCGGCGGTGAAGATCGATATATTGGACGAAGGGTATTGGAGTCCGGAAGTGTTCCGGGGGTACCAGGCTATGGCCAGCATGACCGAAAGGTGTTTCGGGAGCCCCGGCAAGTGTTGGAGGGCCTCATGGGCCAAAGGGAAAGGGGCAAACCAGCCCACTAAGGGGTGGTGCACCCCCCACACCCTTTCCCACGTTATTTGGGGAGGTGGGGTGCCTCCACCTGGCTTGGGAGGCAATCCTCCACCTGCTTGGCTTGGGGGGCAAGTCTCCCTAGGATTTTCCCTAGGGAGATCCAATCTGCTTGGCCGCCGCCCCTAGGGGAAACCCTAGGGCGCCTCCCCCTCTCCCCTTTCCCCTATATATAGTGGAGGGGTGGGAGGGCAGCCGCACCTCGTCCCTGGCACAGCCCTCTCCCTCCTCCAACACCTCCTCCTCCTCCGTAGTGCTTGGCGAAGCCCTGCTGGAGAACCACGAGCTCCACCACCACCACGCCGTCGTGCTGTCGGAGTTCTCCCTCAACTTCTCCTCTCCCCTTGCTGGATCAAGAAGGAGGAGACGTCCCCGGGCTGTACGTGTGTTGAACGCGGAGGCGCCATCCGTTCGGCGCTTAGATCGGAATTGACCGCGATCTGAATTGCTGCGAGTACGACTCCACCAACCACGTTCTTGTAACGCTTCCGCATCGCGATCTTCAAGGGTATGAAGATGCACTCTCCTCTCTCTCATTGCTAGTCTCTCCATAGATTGATCTTGGTGATGCATAGAAAATTTTGAATTTCTGCTACGTTCCCCAACATATTCGGCCGATCAACATTTTACAGTATACTATGTTGGTTTAACCACACAGAAAAACAAATACTCAAATGGCAACAAATGGTTCTCTAAGATACATAAATAGTAAATAATTAATATTTAGCCGCGCAAATGCACGGGTGAACCCGCTAGTTTAATTTTTATTAAATAAACATTTTCACTTAACTGAGAAGATTCATTTAGTTTTTATTGAATAAAAATAACAGTAGTTTCTCCGGTACTGTATTTCATGTGGAAAAGTAACAACAGTTATACTGATTCTACTCCAAAAGTGCATGCACTGCACTACACTACTCCACTTCCACCACACAATCTTTAAGTACTGCAAGTATACTTCTGTTTAATCAGACCTTATGTCCTCTACAGAATATAAGACGATTTAGAAAATAATAATTATAAGGCAGCTGAGTTAAATACATGTAATTTGTACTGAACTTTTATATATTTTTATATCTTTTTCACTATAGTCTTACTAATTATATATTTTCTATTATTTAATTGAATAGGTAACATCATAAAATGTTGCTAAAAATCATATATATTGATGTGCATCATTGAATAGTTAATTATGTTGTGCTAAATATAAATGTATGTGTAAGAAAATCATGTTAGTTTTTCTTTCTTTTGTATACATTTACTCTTTTTAGATTTTAAAGTGACCGTAAACGAATAAAAGGAAATAATTGATTTAACTTCATATTTAGTTGCATGGATTATATAGTGTATTGTTATGTAGCTGTGTGTGTTCCTTTATGCCTAGTTACCCATAAATATCTTGTTATATATCTTAATGGTATATCACAATCATTCTAGACATTAGGAAGTTCATCCTAAATACTGTTGTATCCTCTCTTTTTATCCTGATTTTGTGTCCCAATGGGAAAGTATACCGGAACTGGAGTATATTGTTTATGCAATTGTAATCCGTTTGAGCATGATAATAGACGGGCCATAGTTATTCGATGCAATGTAAACGTTGTTTGGAACTTTGGTCTCGGGTGGTTAATAACCGAGAGAAAAGGGAGAGCATTTTTACCCTGCTCATCTTCCCCGACAAAACTCCACATGGGCCATCCTCTATTGGTCTCCACCAATTACGGTTAGTCACTAATATTCCTCTTAAGAGGTGTTCTAATTAAGAGATTGAAGATCCTATTATGTTATTTCAAAAGAATTTCGCTAAGCAAAAGGTTTTGTTTGTCCTACAGATCTTAGTTTACATCACCACAAAGGTGACACTTAAATCACACATGTAAAGCTTCAACAAAAGGCAAATTGCAATTAATTTGGTAGATTGATTTGTCCTACAGATCTTAGTTTACCAGAACTGTTCTCAGAAGAAGATGAAGAATTTGTTGGGACTTGGGATCGTGCCGAACCGATCGCAACTTCGCAAGGTACTTGATATGGCGTTTTGATCTTGTAGATATGAGGTCACATTTTCGGAAACAGATCAAAATATTTTTTGGAAAAAAAGTAAAACAAAATCATCAAAAGTAAAATATTGTAGTGGCTACCAGTCTACCACTAGTCGCCAACGAAACGAAAATAGAAACGCGATCTCATCACAATCGTACCTGGTACTATCCATACCATTTTTATAGTGTTGCCATTCAACCCGGCAATTTGACCCATGGGTATGGCCGCCCATGGGCACCCGACCCGAATGGGTAGGGTATGGGTCTTCATCTTCGCCCATGGGTAATGCAACCCGATTAGTCATGGGTAGGGTATGGGTCTTCATATATGCCCATGGGTAACCCGATGGGCTGCCCGATTAATATTCATAATCATAAATTCTAATAGATATAATCAAGATATGGTGCATATTCTAGCTATATAGAACCGCAAACACATGCATCAGACAATTAGGAGTACTTTATTTTAGCGGTAGACAAGTAGTAGTACTTGAACGTAGTAGTTTTTCTCTCGGCAGTCCAACAATGCAGCTATTGGGCTAGGAAAACACAAGAGAAGCGCCTGGTCCATCGTCACATAATCGGCAGGTCACTGGCTGTCGCTAGCCTGCTAGTGCTACAATGCTAGTAGCAGCGAAGGTAACGTCCTGGGTATTAGTACCACCTCGAAAGTGGAAGCGCGGTGAGAAAGGATGGACGCCTATATAAGAACCACTTCAGTGCAGAGCTTGCTCATGCGTTTTAGTCGTGACTTTTAAAACAAATATATTTTGCGCCTTCCTGTTGGAAAGGAATGAAATTATTATATTTGAACACACTGAGAAAGTGTGAAACTAATTCAATTTAATAAAAACTTGGACCCGATGGGTACCCGAGTGGGTCGGGTTACCCGATGAGTTCGGGCATGGGTCTGAACTTTGACCCATGGGCAGGGTCGTGGGCAGGCGACGGACCCGATAAGGGATTCGGGCATGGGTCGGGAGTGGTCGACCCGACCAAACCCGACCCGACTGCCAGGTTGAGTTGCCATGTCTGCAATATCCGAGATAAAAGGACACCAGGACGTCCAGGATACATCAATCCATCCCCTCCATTCTGCGCGTCGATCTCCAAAGGATGAGCCCCGGCGGCGACCTGTTCGGTCGGCTGCCGGACGAGCTCCTGAGCCACGTGCTCTCCTTCCTGCCCTCCCGCAAGGCCGTGCAGGCGTCCTGCCTCTCCCGCCACTGGCGCCACCTCTGGAGATCCGCCCCCGCCGTCCGCATCCGCGGCAAGGGCGACGCCTTCGACCTCTTCGTCAGCAACCTCCTCATTGGCCGCGAGACCGCATCTGCGCCGCCGCTGCGCTCCTTCGAGATCGACGCCGACCTGAAGACCCGCCTCCACTGCATTTTCTGCGAGAAAGAGTACTGCCAGTGCGAGCTCGTCTTCGGCTCTTACGAATAATCACTTCTGTATAATTTTTTACTCATGACTTATCTTAAAATAAATATTTAATTATTAGCCATGATTGAATATTCATATTAACATTTTAAATTTTAAATTATGAATAGTTTTAATTATACTGCAAAGGTGCACTTAATTATCTAATTTTTTTGTAATGAAAAAAGTATTTTTGAATTGTTATTTTGAAAATTAAATATGTAATACGCATATTTATATAACACAAATGTTTATTTGATACTTAAGTTTATAAAATATTTTATTTAATATTTTTATATAATACACAAGTTTATATTTAACATTTTTTACTTACTAATCATCGTTTGTTTGTATAATATTTTTAACACACGAATATTTTAACATAAGTTTATTACTTAAATTTTACAAATATGTTAAAAATTAGCGTGTATATAATGGGCCGTATTCCCTTAGCCCATTTAAGCTTCACGTGCTTCCCGTTTTGTCCATATAGGTTTGTTTTCCATATTAGACATCCAGACGTGAAGGTTGGTATTGGCTAGCCCGTGTCGTGTTATGGTGAGGTAATACACATGGATACATCGACATATGTATATTGTGACCGTATTTGTATGTTAGAGTCAAGTTAGGCGACCGCAAAATCGTATTTTTAAAGCTCTAGCACTAAATTGAATATGCGACGCAAGTTATGTGACTCCTAGTGATATTACCTATATATATTTTTTTAGTTTCTCATGTTTTAGGAGTCATGCTATCAAAAGGCATTGTGTAAAAACACAGGAGAATCTAATACGGTCAGACCTGTAAATTAATATGCACTTTTGAAATCTGGATTCATATATATGTATCTTCATGCTTATGTACTACTATGTACTTTCATAAATACCTGGGCTTATTTGTCATCTTACATTAATCTAAATACGGCGACCGGACCAATACTCTGGGGAGCGTAGCCGACCGCTGGACATGGACATGGCGGAGCTGGACGAGCTCCACTTAAAGATCACTACGTTGCATGTAATAATATGGATTTGAGATTTTTAATTTAAGATATCTGGATGTGAAATGCATTAGTTGAGGCGTGGCCGGTCAGTGTCCGCGGACGAGTCTGGGCGCTTTCCGGGCGTTTGAGGGGTTGGATTTGCTAAGTTCGGCTGTAGATGTTGTAAGTGTAGTCGCACGGAGTGTGAAAAGAAAAAACTCAAATAGAAAATCTAAAACATAGATCAATCACAAGGAAAAGAATAACACAAAATCTCCATGTAAAATTAAATGGCATTTTAATTAGATATAAAACTTTGTCGATTCTCATCTAGGAAATCTGACACAGTACAATAATCTGGACATCTGAATTCCGGTATCTTCATCCTTTTGTACTACTGTACGTACTTCCATGAATAGCAGTGCTTATTGGCCTTCTTATTATACATTAATAATTTACATGGTTTATCTATGTGCCTAGATATTAATCCTGATACATCAAACGGTTGCTTATACAAATCTCAAAATTAATTAATTAATCAAGGAGAAAAAAAATCTACATACAAAAGGGGAAAAAAATCATTCCATCAGACGGAGTCCGGCGTCGTGCTGAAAACCGGCCTGTCCTTGTCAACAACGGGCGCGGCCACGGCCACGGCAGCGACATTGCCGGCGGTGGCGGAGCTCCCGCTCTTGCGCCGCGGCTTGGCCTCTCCGAGCATGGTGAGCACGTCGCGCATGGAGGGCCTGTCCCTGGGCAGCTTGGCGGTGCAGAGCACGGCGATGCGGAGCACGAGCAGCATCTCCTCCCGGACGTGCGCGCAGCCGCCGCCGACGAGCGGGTCGAGGTGCTCCTCCACGGTGTTGCTCCGGATCTTCTCCCTGACCCAGCCGACGATGTCCTGCCCCTCCCCGAACGCCGCCGTCTCCACGGGCCTCCGCCCCGTGATGAGCTCCATGAGCACCACCCCGTAGCTGTAGATGTCGCTCTTCTGGTCCACCTTGAGCGTGTACCCGTACTCGGGCGCGATGTAGCCGTAGGAGCCGGCGACGACGGAGACGGACTCGCCGGAGCGGCCCAGCGCGCGGGCGAGGCCGAAGTCGGCGACGCGGGCCTGCATGTCGGCGTCGAGCAGGATGTTGTTGGACTTGATGTCGCGGTGGAGCACCGGCGGGTGGCAGTCGTGGTGGAGGTAGGCGAGCCCCTGCGCCACGCCGGCCGCCACGTCGTACCGCGACACCCAGTCCGTCAGCATCGTCCTCGACTCCGGCGCCCCGCCGTGCAGCGCCTCCCACAGGCTGCCGTTGGGCATGAACTCGTACAGCATCATGGCGTCCGCGTCGTTGTGCATGTACCCGAGCAGCCGGACGATGTTCCGGTGCCGGAGCCGGCCGAGGAGGCCCACTTCCTTGAGCACGTCGTCGGTGAGGTTGCGCACCGCGTCGCCGTCCGTCGCCGCCGGGCGCCAGAGCTTCTTGACAGCGATCACGGTGCGGGCCCGCGGGAGCTCGGCCTTGTACACGACGCCGGTGGCGCCCATGCCCACCACGTTCGCCTCCTTGACGCACGCGAGAACGTCGGCGCACGTGAACCCCAGCCGCTGGAACGCCGTCAGCCGCCACGGCCACGCCCCGGACTCGTACTCCCCGGCGCCGCCGACGGCGTACCACCGGCGGTACGCGTGCCAGCCGCCGAACAGGGCCGTGAACGCGGCGATCACGACGACCATCCCCACGAGCCACCCCACCGCGACGTGCTTGAGGCGCGCTCCGCTGCCCCCGCGCGCGCGGGACAGACCGGCGACGTGGCTCCCGGAGCACGGCGGGAGCACGCCACCGCACAGCCCGGCGTTGCCGGCCAGCTCGTCGGGGTTGATCGTGCGCAGGACTCCGTTCCCCGGCACTGGCCCGGTGAGGTTGTTGTACGCCAGGTTGAGCGTCTCGAGCGCCGGCGAGCCCCCGAAGTTGTCCGGTATGCCCCCGGTCAAGAAGTTGCTCGACAGATCAAGAATAGCGAGCGCCGGCATCTTGGCCAGCGCCGGCGGTATCTCGCCGGTGAGCCCGTTCTGCCGGAGGTTCAGGTTGACCAGCCTTGCGCACGAGGCGAGGCTCGACGGGATCTTGCCGAGCAGGCGGTTTCCCGACAAGTCCAGCGCTCCCAGCGCGAGGCAGTCCTGGAACTGGTCGGGGAGCTCGCCGGTGATCATGTTGCCCGCCGCCATGAAGCTCTGCAAGCCCGGGATGGCGAAGAGGCTCGAAGGCAGCGATCCCTGGAGGCGGTTGCGCGAGACGTCGATGAACGACAGCGACGCCGACGACGCCAGGGCGCCGGGGATCTCGCCGGAGAGCTCGTTGCCGGCGAGCTCGAGCCGCTGAAGCAGCGGCAGCTTCCCGAACCCGGCTGGAATCGTGCCGTTGAGACGGTTGCCCTGCGCGCGCAGGCGCACCAGCGACGCACACGACGCGACCCCGGCGGGGATCTCGCCGGAGAAGCCGTTGCTGAACATGATCAGCTTGGCCAGCGCCTTGCCGTCGCAGATCCCGGCGGGTATCTCACCGGTCAAGGCGTTCGACGAGACGTCCACCCACTGCAGCGGCGAGCTCCGGCCGAGCGACGCCGGGAGGGCACCCGTCAATGAGTTATTCCACAGCTCGAGCACCTCGAGCTTCTTCATGTCGCCGATGGCCGCGGGCACAGCGCCGTCGAGGTGGTTGCACATGAGGTTGAGCAGCTGGAGGTTGCTCAGCTGCGCCACCTCGGCGGGGATCGGGCCGGTGAGCAGGTTGTCGGAGAGGTCGAGGAAGACGAGCGAGGAGGCGTTGCCGAGCTCCGGCGGTATCCTGCCCTCGAGACTGTTCTTGTAAAGGAAAAGCGAGGTGAGCGCCGGAAGCCTCCCGATCTCCGGCGGGATGGGGCCGTCGAGGTTGCCGATGGCGAGGTCGAGGTCCTGGAGGTTGGCCAGGTTGCCGAGGTCCGGCGGGATGGGCCCCTCCAGCTCATTGTACCCGATGATGAGGCTCTCGAGCGACTCGAGCTCGCCGAGCTCCGGCGGGATCCTGCCGCCGATGTTGTTGCCGGAGAGGCCGAGGAACCTGAGCCTGGTGAGGCTCCGGTACGCCGCGGGGATGCCGCCGCTGAAGAAGTCCCCGCGCATATCGATGCTCTCCAGCGACGTGGCGTTCGCGAGGTCCGCCGGGAGGGCGCCGACGAAGTTGTTGCCGGAGCCGTTGACGGCGACGAGGCCCGCGCACGACCCCAGGCCGGCGGGGAAGGCGCCCTCGAAGGAGTTCTGGCTGACGTCGAACACCTGCAGGCCCGACAGCGGCGCGAGCGACCTGGGCAGCGCGGCGGCGAAGGCGTTGGAGGAGAGGTTGAGCACCGCCAGCGCCGGCAGCCGGAGCAGGTCCGCGGATACCTTGCCGCTCAGGTTCCTCCCGGCGAGGTCGAGCCCGTCGACGAGGCCGGCGGCGTTGCACCGGACGCCGGCCCACTTGCAATGCGGCGAGCCGGCAGCCTTCCAGTCCGCCAGCACACCCAGCGGGTCCACGAAGCCCGCCTTGAGCGCCAGCAGCGCGCCCCGCTCGCTGCCGCCACCACCACCGGCCGCGCCGACATTGCCGCCGCCGGACAAGACGACAGCCAGTGCCGCCACCACCAGCACCGCCACTCTCGCCGCCATTGCCAGCGCAGAATCCACCACAGGAAAAATATATCACTCCCGCTAGCTCAGCCCAGCTCTCTGCTGCTGCTTCTAGTGCTCTGCCATTGTCAGTGCAGTGTCTCCTCTGCTCCACCTGCTCGCATCCGCGGGAGGAAGAAGATCGAAGACGAGGAGGAGGAGCAGAGTCTGGAGCCAGCCAAGATATCACCGGAAACTTTATACGACGGTGAGGTGAGGAGAATATCGCATGGTTTGTTGTTCTACAAGGAGGAGGAGGAGGATCACAGCATATTATATACACGCCACTAAACTAAACCTGCTTGGCATTTTCCAACATGGGCAATTTGCAGAACACCCAGTGAGCAGATGTGAGGTGTCCGGAGGAGGAAGAGGATGGGACATGAGAACATGGAACATGGAGGGAATGTGCTGCTCAAAGCCATGGGCTTTCTCTCCAGGCACTGCTTTTGGCCATTCTAATCTGATCTACCTCTGCTTGATTGATTGATTAACTATGGTTTTTTCACTTTGTGGCAGCCCATTAGATTACTTGGTAAAGTACATCTTTCATCTTACATTCCCTACATGTGTGTGCAGGCATTTGCAGGCTTTCAGGCCCTGCCTAATTAATTAACTACATTGCTAATCAGAGACCCTGCTGTTTACTGGGAGGTGGCAGTGCTACTACTGTGCTAGTGTGCTACTACTGGTTTATTCTTTGGAACCTTCTGCTCAGGAAGCTATCTCCAGTAAAGATTGAAAACTAGTACTAGTACATTTCTGTGTGGGTGCAAAAGCCCAACAGCATTAGAACTGAGCTGATTGATCTATACATGTTGTAGGAGGAGCTAGATCATTTTCTCCATGGGGAGCGAATTTTGTGTAGGTACTTAGACAAGTTAATTAGGGGTCTCAGCTGAGAAGATCTACTCTAGCATTGAGCAGAAGGATTATTATCAGCACTACTAACCTTATGCTGTGTAGGTACTTGGACAAGTTAATTAGGATCTTATCTTACCTGAGAAGATCTGCTCTAGCACTGAGCAGAAGTAGTGCCAGTAGTACCTGTACTAGTAATCTTATACTATGACTTTTTGACAGTGAGTAAAAAACAGGCCACCTCCTTTGCAGGGGAAAAGGATTAATTAACCTAATCACTCCCAAGGAGAGACAAGAGAGTATGTTCTTTTCTGCTGTCCTACACATGTCCTGCACAGGGATTAAACAAAAAGTACAGTTACCCTCTGCACAGCAGCAGGTGCATGTGTTGGGCTGCCTAGAGTTGACATTGTTAGAATACAACCTCTGCTAATCATTCCTTTGACAGTGGAAGTACAGGCAGTACCTCCTGCTGCTGTTACTGCTGCATGCTGACACAGCAGGAGGGGATCCCTGGCACATGCCCCCAGTACCCAGTAGAATGTTCAGCACTGCTGCATTAGATTAATCAGGGGCATCAGAGGTGCTGTTAGCACTGGTTGTGTAATTAAATGTGGTTAGCGTTTGGCAAGCAGCGTTGGGTTAAGGCTGTCAGAATATTTATTCAGAGAAAAAGAACTGCAGGTGATTAGTGCGTACTGATTAAGTAGCAAATCTGGGCTGCAGGATTCTGCATTATGCAGCCCTCCTTGTCTGCTCAGGTAGCAGCAACAGTGGCATTAGTATCTAAGGTTCTATGTTGATTAAGATAGATACGATGAACTAATGGTGCAGAGACCATACTGAAACTAAGTTTCAGGGGGCATATACTGAAAATGAACATTTTTCAGAATGAACAGTGGGAAGACCACAAGAAAGTGAATGACTAATTCCTAAACTTTTTTTGTCAAGTCAGTTTGCATGTTTTTTGTTTCCTAGATCAGTGGTTTTGGACTCAGATGAACAATTTTGTTGCGCCATTAGCCAATCTGAAGTTAAAAGACATAAACCTAAGGAAATCGGTTCAACTAGACCTGAATTTTTCTATTGACAACTAGTTAGTGTTGGACCAACTATCTTGATAAGCACAAGGAATTAACCTAGAAAATGTAACCAAATATGGACTAAAAACTGGTTATCAAATGTAAAAGAATGACGAACAAATGATACATACAAGTTCTTGCGACTTGTGCACTTGTGCTGATGCAAAGTGCAAGCACAATGATAAATACTAGCTAGTTCTTGGACGATTGCATTGGAATGAACTCTCCATTACCTGCCTTCACATAAGTATTGACCCTGCAGTTTGCACCATGGAAAATCCCTACCAAGCATCTGATTTCGCACCTTTCATGCAGAGAAGAATGCAAAGAAATGGAATATAACTGAAAGTTGCACCGCAGGACCGATCAAATGATGTTCAATCAGACAGATGTATGCGTGCTTGTGGTTCAGTTTGATGTATCTGGCACAAATTCAGAACTTGAAATCTCCGAATGTGCCAACACACACCAAATTGGACAACAAACACGTCTCGATACGATCGAAACAAATTGATGAATGAATGAACCTCTGCATTTGGAAGCTTTGCAGGAACTCAAAGAGACGTTGGCGTGCGGTGCTACTTAAGCAACTGTTGGCACCAACCAACCAACCAACCGAACTTAATCATTCGGCCATGACAGAGTTCGGTGTAGGAGAAGAAATGAAATTTTAAACAAGCTCAAAGCTAACATATGCTAGCCTGTGACATTCTCTAGCTTTTCTCAGCCTCCAGATATGCAAATGCAATCATCTCGTACCAGCTACAGCTAGCTCTGGAATTAAATTGTTAATTACCGTTACTTTACACGTTCGTAGTCACAAACAAGCACGTAGAATGGTCTCGATTTGTTTACATGATGAGAGTAGCAGATGGTTAAGCTGCACAAATTATTCAGGCAAGCTTAGCTTCCACCTTCCAGCTAGCCGCACCACAAGTGCTAATGCAACAACAACTACAGTCATAAAGTTTCTATAGTGCCCTGTTATGGAAAGCTATGCTACAGACCAAATGAAAGAGAATCAGCAGCACACACATCAACCTGGTTCGGCGCGTTTAATTACCCGACAGCATGCCGATAAACAAACTCTAACACCGGGACGTCACCTCCTTAATTTAACCCAACTAGAGGAGACCTCTGCATTAGCACTACAATGTAAGCTACCATGCCAGCATGACCTATGTCCCTGGATCTAAAGAAAAGGGTGTGCAAACAGATACAAGTAGAAGAAGAACTAATTTCTATCTCATCTTGTTTTACATCACTCTCTCTCTCTCTCTCTCTCTCTCTCAATCATGGCCAGATCGAAAGCATCGAACTTTAGCAGCAATCAGTAAACAAACGGCGATGAATTATTGACGCGTTACGTTGGCTCTAGAGGTGCGAATGGGTCGCTTAATCTTCTGAGAATCTTTGCCATGTTAGGTTTGTTGCTCCTCCATGTAGGAGGAGGAGGGGAGGATGTATGGAGCATAGCATCTCATCTTTGGTGTCTGTCTACTTTATTAGGTTGAAATTGGGTGCATATGATGGTGACTAAACAAAACATATATAGGTATCATATAGGAGTGTTGGTTGAAAATGCAGTTTATAGTGCAGATTTCAGCTGAACTGTGAAGTTCGCATGTCAGGTAATGAAAAATCACTTCTTCCCAGAGTGAAAATACTGGCAAATTAAATTTGTAAAGGCAAACGAAAAATAAGTAAATAAACAGTAGGGTTTCTTTTAAAATCTCTTCAGATAGCGGGATAACATTGCCCCGTTTCTGCATTATTAGAATGCACACAACGTTGCTTACTACACTGTTACACAGATTAGCATTTTCTTAGCCAATTATCTATAAATTTTGGTAACAGATCTCAAAGCATCTTCAAGAATTAATTTGGCACATATTCTGCAAATAGTTTGGTAGAGACTTTCTCAAGGGGAACTAACCGGCATTTGCAGCTTACTAGATATTCCATAAGCTGTACCGTAACAGAGAGGAGGAAGAATCATTTAACATGCAGAGGAACTAATCATGGAGAAACATGCAGATTAATCATGGCCCGGGGAACATGTTTAGTAGGCTTAACAGCCTAGCGAGCTACCTGGCTAATTGGCTATAGGTAGCCACATGCACTCACATGCAGGTGAAACCCTCCATGGCTGGCCATGTGAAACCCTCTCACTAAGCAGCTTCCAAAGTACTATATCTATATTGTTAATCACATTATTTTATGTGTCCCGTCACCCACCACCCCGGTACACCTGCTGACACACGGTAAAGACGGCACCCGCTTCCACGTGGGGCCGACCGTGGCGCCGGGCCCGGGGTCAGTGACTGTTCCGCGCGCGCCGTGAGGTCGGCGTATGCCCCTCTCCCCATTATTTGGTGAGATGAAGGATTAATCATGCAAGCAAACGATCGCTTGCTAATATACATTCTCCCCACCTCTCTCTCGCCGGCCGGTGAATCCAATCTGATCTGGAAATGTAATCTTGATTATCCTGTCGACTTTTCTGGCGATGCGTTTGGTGAGAGGCATGTGGGTGAGGGAGTGCCGTTTAGCTAGCTAGCTAGCTAGCTAGGGTTCGTGCCTTTTGGGAGGTGAGATCGAGTTGGATGGAACCCAATCAATCATGGATGAATGAGTGGGTTTTTGGGGTGGCGGTTAACGTAACATGCCAACACGCAATTGGGTGTGGAACGTACGGTGGATCGGACAGGCGTGTGGTGGTGTGACCTGTCCAAGTGGCCAAGCCAAACAGCCGTTTGTAATGAATTTCAACTTCGAATCTTGGCTTGAATCTCTGCCAAAATGCGTCTTTTTTGTCCATCCATGCTAGGGTTTTGGTCTATATTAGCGTGTTCGTAAACTGAACATGAAAAGGGCCTGGTTTTTTTCTTATACAAACTAAAGTTGTCATATTCGGCCAACTAATTTTCTGAACTAAAGCGTGCGAAAAGATTAATATACCTACTTGGTTAAAAAGAAGTTCAAATATATGAATCATGTCTATGGCACCCTGTCGACATTGTTTAATAGATCGACATTGTTTCTATGGTACGGGGATTTTTATATGTTTTTTCTTTGTGAAAATACCAAAAGCCATATATCAAGTATCATAGACCCTTACAAAAAAAACATCCAAATTCTTCGGGATGCCGAAGTCTTATTTCCTCTTACCTCGACCGGCGGCGCGCCATGAGAAAAACTCATTTCCGCCTTTGATTCTCCATCTCAGACCAAACTTGTTAACGCCCCAGGTCCGGTCAAATGGAATTGAGGAACACAAATCTCACACGCTCCTTGACGAGGCCGATGCTAGCCAACCTTCGTCGGTCGGAACTAGAGCCGGAGGACTAAGACATACTTCCACACCGTCCGCTTCATAGGAGAACACCACCGAGACAAATCACCGAACAACAAATTCAGATCTGGGGACACACCATCCTCAACAGGCGCCATGACAAATACGATGAAGCAACACCAAAACGAGGATTAGGTGAGGAGACCTTGACTTATACTACGTCCATTTTGGTTCCTGAAAGATGTTTTCGAAAGTATAGTTTTTGCGGAAGGCAACTTGTATTTCTTTTGTTAAATATATGTGGGTCAACTTTAAATCAAAAATACGAACGTTCTTGTAAACCATAACAAAAAGGTTACAACAATTTGTAGACAACACGCTGACTTTAATTATCATCTCTTTCACAATTCATTAGTAGATTCTCCGCAACAAGTATCTGCATTCCAAAACTTTGTCACAGGTGACAGTGAGACCAACTGATTCGCCGTTTTGGAAGGGGCTTATGAGAGTTAAGGCAGCCTTCTTTAATAGAACAAAGTTTATTGTCGGTGATGGCAATGATACACGGTTCTGGGAGGATACTTGGCTGGGCGATACACCATTGGCACTACAGTACCCAACCCTGTATCGTATTGTCCAGCGACGTGATGTGCTAGTTGCAACGATTATGCAGTCCATTCCCCTTAATATTCAGTTTTGGAGGGTGCTTGTTGGTGATAGATGGGAAGCTTGGCTTCATCTGGTGTGTAGACTGATGGAAGTCCAGCTAGCTCATCAGCCCGATCAGTTGTGTTGGAAACTTACTAGGTCTGGACAATTTACTGTTAAGTCGATGTACATCGATGTTATTAACTCGACTGTCATTCCTAGTTCCAAACATGTTTGGAAAGTAAAAGTTCCTTTGAAAATTAAAGTGTTTATGTGGTTTGTCCATAAACAGGTTATTTTAACAAAGGACAACTTGGTTAAGCGCAATTGGACAGGATCTACTAGGTGTAGTTTCTGTGATCAGGACGAGACCATTAAGCATCTCTTCTTTGACTGTCCGTTGGCAAGAATTCTGTGGCGCACCGTGCAAATTTCCTTTAACATTACTCCTCCGAGTTCTGTCGGGTCGTTATTTGGAACGTGGCTGGATGGGATAGAGTCTGATACAGCTAGACATATTCGTGTAGGAGTTTGTGCGTTGTTATGGGCAATTTGGAACTGCAGAAATGATTTGGCTTTTAACAGAATAACTACTATTCATTTTTTGCAGGTTGTATTCCGTGCTACGGCGCTGATCCGTATGTGGTCCTTACTCACTCCGGCGGAGGCCAGGGAGCATTTGGTTACTGGATCTGTCCGGTGGAAGATGGTAGCACGGGATATCCTCAACCGGTTTGGATGGCGGTCATGTAATAGGATAGGCAATTAGTTTTCCTATCTTTATTTTGCCAGCCGGGTGTGGCTTTATGGCCTTTTCTTGTTTTGGCGTCGAGGCTCTATGTGACCTCGCCTTTATTTTGTTCAAGACTCTATGACATTGTTGAACCTATTTTATTTATTAATGTGGCCGTATGCATCGTTCTGATGCAGAGGCCGGGGAGTCCCCCTTTTCGAAAAAAATAATTCATTAGTAGAAAAACGAGCATTAGCAACGGACCAGGAAGCAGTTATTTGTCCTATATGAAGCAACGACGGCGGTTAGAATTATGAAACTGCATGTGGGATATGCTGGATGTGGTTGGTAATTTGTGGTCACCTCCAGTTTCTCATTGTCGCAGGCAGTTTCGCCTCGGCATTGTTTGAGTGCCTTGTGGCACTGCTGACGGTGTCCTGAACTAAAGGGTACCAACCTAGTTGGCGCACAGTCCAGGGGCCGAGCTTAGGGCTCACCGTTCTTACAAGGAAGGACTCCGGAAGCCTCAAACTTTGACATGCTCAAGGTGGAGTCCGCCGAAGACTTGATGTGTACTCCAAGGACTGCATCGGCCGCTAGCATGTAGATCCCTAGATTGCACTTGTAGAAAACATGGCACTTGTCCCAGTTTCAGAGGGCCTTTAGTTCCAGTTGTACAACCGGGATAAAACGATCGGGACTAAAGCCCCTCACTTTTAGTCTCGATTGGGTTACGAACCGGGACTAAAGGAGCTCCATGTGGCCACTGTGGGGCGCCCAGGCAGGAGGACCTTTAGTCCCGGTTGGTAACACCGACCAGGACTAAAGGGCAGCCACGCGTCAGCAGCTGCCAGGCGCTGGGGTTTTGTTTTTTTAAAGGAGGGGTTTTGGAGGGTATTTTCTGTTGCATATTTTCCTTTGTATTTATACATCGTTATGCAAATTTTGGTCACATGAGGGATTTTTATATCATTATGATCATGTTAAGTTATTGTATTATTATGTGGAAGAAACACGGATTAGATTCATGTGATAAAAAGTTGGATTAGTCATCCTTTTTGTCACATTAATCTAATCCGTGTTTCTTCCGCCCAATGACATAATAACTCAACATGATCATAATAACTCATCATCACATTCATATAAAAACTCATACATCATCATAATCATCATCATCATCATTATAATAACAACTCGTCATCATAGTCATATATATAGGAACTAGCTCATCATTCTAGCACAAAGGTAGCACATAACTCATCATGATGATAACAACTCATCATCATAGTCATATAAGAACTAGTTCATCATTCTAGCACAATGTAGCACATAAATACCTAAGACCTCCTATTCTCTCGAAGGTAAAATAGCATAAAACAGGTAAACCCCTGATTCTCCATTATGGAGAATACACATGAACCTGTCTCTCATTTGTGGGTTGTGCTTGATGTTGCCCCCAAGTAGTTCTCTGCGGTCTTTCAAAACTTTTCTCCAATCTTTGATTGTGAGGATGTCATCGCTTCGATGAATCGTGTATGCACTGTGGTGGTACGTAGGCCAACTTGGCCGTAAGCT
This sequence comes from Triticum aestivum, assembly GCF_018294505.1. Lineage (NCBI taxonomy): Eukaryota > Viridiplantae > Streptophyta > Magnoliopsida > Poales > Poaceae > Triticum > Triticum aestivum. Next base: position 29,397,939 of record NC_057810.1, read on the forward strand.
AACAATCCTCATGCCACCTTTCATTTCCATAAAATTAGGTATACAATCCGCCGGGAGTTTCTGTTGAAGAACATCATAATAACATACTTAGCAAAATGTAGTTTAGCTTAAAAAATATATGCAAAAAATGCACCGATGACATAATAGGAAAACTCTTACCATGATATCTCGATGGATATTACGGTAGTTCAACACGTGCACTAGTGGCACGTATATAGAATAACTTGGAGAGATATGATAATTCGTCTTAAAAGTCTCAACATCTTTAATCCATGAAACAAAATGATTTATCTCCTCGCTATTTAGCTCAAACCCATAACTATAGTAGGTTTTGTCTACTACTTTCCGTACATTTCTTGAAGAATGGAAATAAGTTGTCAACTATTTTTATAAATACAATATAAATTACTTATTGAATATGTTTGAGAAACTCACATAGAGGTAGAAGTGGAAGCGTATGAACATCGACCCAAATGTCGATATTATCTTCGTCGACATTATCTTCATCCATGTCATCTTCAGAATCATCACCCGGATTGAAGGTGACATACATACCCTCCTGAAAACCATACGCCTTGCCTAGTGCTGTCCAATTCGAGCAACCAAAATGGGAGTAGGTCACCGCATTGTATAGCTTTATGTTAAAAGCATAACCATGATGGGTCCTGAGGTGAACTCTCTTTATCAGCATATGCTCATTATCTTCGAAATCCAGCTTCTCCAAGACATAACGTTTTGTTAAGATGTCACAATGTATACCATATCACTTTTGCTGGATCAAGGTTGTCAGCCAGTCCGGCTGATGAGAGGCGCCGGATGAAGATGAGAGAGACATCAAGAATGGAGGTGTGTGTCCCACTATTCTCTCATATCCATAGATATGGAAGGCCTCATTGGGAAAGCTGCTTGAGGGGGCATGCTGCCAGGGGGTTTGCACTCAGATAGGCTGGATGTGGTTTGTCGTTGATTGGCAGTGGAGAAAAGTTGTGTGCGAGGTGTCCACTGAAAAAACTTTGTTTTAAGTAGCAGGTCATGATTATTCACAGTACTTATGTGCTACAATTAAATTTGTTCATCACAGGCCACCTCCAATAGTCCAATAATTCTTATATTTAGACCATTCTAAGCAATTTATGGACATTACCATGAATACGTTCAGTGTAAGATGTAGCATAATAAAACTGGAGAAGATTAAGGAATGGCGCATTTCAGTTAATCATGCGGGCCTATGATTTTCTAACTCGGAGCAAGGTCAGGGAATCCATCATTTAAAGTTTGGCTTTGATCCGAACACACCATCAGACTTTCAGGCCATGGGATCGGTAAATCAAGAACGATAGACGCCTTCAACTTTCCAACCATGGCCTCGCTAGATCGAGAGAGAGAGGAAAACAACAGTCGAGGGTGGCGGTGGCTCAGGTGCACAAGCAAACGCGATGGCCACGGAGCATGAGCGAGCATGGAGCGGGAACCAGAGGCAGGATGCGGAAGCTGGATCATCATCCGTGGTGTGATACTGTGCAGCGGTCCACTAGTGCAGAATTGGGCTATAGCTCCGGTTCGTAAGGGCCTTTAGTGCCGGTTCTGTAACCGGCACTAAAGGGTGGGGACTAAATCCCCCCCCCCCCCCCCCTAGTACCGGTTTTGCACGAACCGCCACTAAAGAGCCACCACATGGCACGAGCAGGGCCGGGTGTGGGGAGACCTTTAATACTGGTTTGTAACACCAACCGGTACTAAAAAGTTTGGGGGGTTTTGGTTTTATTATTTATTTTTCCTTTAATTTTGTGTTTTTCATTTAATTCTTTTTCGTTTGCTGATATTTTACGATACTACATATTGTACACGTTATGCATATATATAAATAAAATTTCTCGTAGAACCGATCGTATACATCATCGAATGTCTCACAAAACCACACCATATTATTCACACATATACACATGTATATATATACAGTTTTTCTATACATGTTGCCTTCAGAGCCAGTGGCATTTGTCTTGGTGCCTTCGGAGCACGATGACAATTGGGAGTGGTTCATTGGGGTGGTAGCTCGTAATAGAATTTCCCTTTGGGATCTACGACCTCGTCGAGCAAAATTCCCGCTATTTCCTCTTGAAGTGCTCGTATGCGCTCCACTGGTAGGAGCTTCTCCCGCACCGATTCAAACTGTTAAGAAGGAGATCAATATGCATGTGTATTAGTTATGTGACTAGATATCGATAATGATGTAAAAATTATGAATATTGTTCTGTCAAACGTACCCGTAGCTGTCTATCAGTTCTGGTCCTTTTGGACGTCATCATACGAATGTTCGCGAAAATGTAGTATGCACACAAATCAGTCCCCGACGCCTGCTTCAGCGCCTTTACGAGAATAGAATTTAATCAGATAATGATACCAACCCTCACTATCAATGGCATATTTTTTAATCTTTCTAATCTTCAACCGCATTTTCTCCATCTTGATCTTGTGATCATCGACGACATCGGCAACATGCAACTCCAATTCCATCTTCTTCCCCCTCAATTCTTTTCAATTTTTCTTTCGAATACTCGCTTTCTCTTTCAACTAAATTCAACCTCTCGACAATAGGGTCGGTTGGAATTTCCGGTTCACATATTTCCTAGATAAAAATATGTATGTCAACTTGATGGGCATAATTTTTCATAAACACGAAATGCAACAAATAGTTTTAAAAGAGAATATACCACATCCGAATCATAACACGGACGAGGGCCGACGGGGACATATATCAAAACCATGGCACTATGTATAACAAACAACGTACGAGTAAGATAATTATACAAGTAACTATATATCTAAATCATACAAACATGATTTTTATATATAAAAAGATAAAAACAAGAGGCTCACCACAAGGCCGGTGGTGCCGGCGACGTGTCGGTGCGGACGATCGACGGTGGTTACGTCGGAGACGGGAAGGCACTAAGTAAACCACACCTACATATGCAAACTAAGAGTTATTTTAAGCTCAAATTGCATACAAATCAAATAAATTACACATATAATTCCTCCCAAATTACTAAAACCCAGAAATTAATCACTATATAAAGCATTGCAAGAGCTAATCTAGCAATGAGAGATAAAAGGACAAAGTTGCTAACCTTTGTGATCACTTGAATGGATGGGGCCTTCAAATCTTGACAAAATTTGGGCAAAATGTGCGATGAGCTCGAGGGGAAGAGAGGAAGAAAAGAGAGGAGAGGGGAAAGGGGGGAAGAACAGAGAGCGAGCTGGATGAAGGGTTTATATGTAGGATGACCTTTATACCGGTTCATGGCACGAACCGGTACTAAAGGTGCTGGAGGGGCCCCTGTCTGACAACATCCTGTCACCACTCTCGTTAGTACCAGTTCGTGGCACGAACCGGTGCTAAGGGTTCACCATGAACCGGTACTAATGATCTCCGCCCCCTAGCCGTTGGGACCGGCACTATTGGTCACATTAGTGCCGGTTTACCGGCACTAATGTGCTTCACATTAGGCCCTTTTTCTACTAGTGGTCGTCCGAGGTGTTGAGGAGGTGGAGCGAGGCCGTTTGGATTGAAGACGGGCAATGTATGATGGCAAAGCTAGGGGGCTACGACGATGGGGTGGTGTCGATGGAGGCACTGGGACGGGCTAGCGAGGTGAAGAGGACTGGGTCGAGAGCAGTTGCGGTGCGTGCATGCGTCCCGACCATTGTTTTGTGACCAGCCCCACATAAAATTTAGCCAGCAAAATGTTCCATGGTATAAGATGCCTGAATCCATCTACTTGTGGTTAATTTTATTTATGAACCTGTTCGTGTCTTCTTGAATTGTAGCCTCTTTGGTTGAGACCATGCATGGAGAAGCTGATCTCCTGATGCATCTGTCAGCCATGGGCTACAAACTGAATCAACAACAAGTATGGTGATAGCCAACGTTGTTGTTATCTCCAAAAAACAATAACTATGCAACATAGTGCTGAACTTTGACATTTTGTGTTTTGGTTATAAGTTCCTTTTAATATTTGGTGATTTATCCAATTAATCTTTCTTTACCAGCTTGTGTTGTTAGAGTATGGTTTCACTGTAGGAAATTTATTTGAAGCTCTCCATGATGGCATAACTCTATGTAGACTGACATGGGGACTATAGGTAGCCTCTCTTTTTACCCATCTTTGTTATTGTTAATGAGTCTAACAATGAACTGAATACATCCCCATCTTTTCACCTTTGTTACGAGAGAGCTTCTCAAAGGTTCAAAATATTACGTCGGCACTTTGAGTCTCCCATTTCGATTGCCTTGATTTGCAATTTGTGAGTGGGGAGGCAGTACTAAACTCTTTCTCGTGCAGTTACGTTATTGTGAGGTGCTATATTCTCCTCTGATTGTTCAAGCAGAGGTTCTCAAAAACAGCATAGCCATGCATGCTGCTTCTATGAGGTCTGGCTAACAAAGACAGGGGGCGATTTGGGCACGCGAAACTCCCTTACAATCCAGACAAATCCTACGTTGGAACCATCTCGATGTTCTTCGCCAGCTTTGTCGTGTCAATCCTGTATATATACTATTGGATCCTGAAGCCCCAAGTCATCTTCTGTTCCCATTATTATTTAGCAAATGCAAAAACACATTTTTTTTGTTTATATTATATGTATATTGTTGGGTAGGAATTTTTCCCACTAGATGTGAATATTAGGAAGTATATATCTTGTAGCATATCAGCTTCCATGAGGTCTGGCTAACAGAGGCAGGGGGCGATTCGGGCACGCGAAACTCCCTTACAATCCAGACAAATCCTACCTTGGAACCATCTCGATGTTCTTCGCCAGCTTCGTCGCATCAATCCTGTATATATACTATTAGATCCTGAAGCCCCAAGTCATCTTCTGTTCCCATTATTATTTAGCAAATGCAAAAACACATTTTTTTGTTTATATTATATGTATATTGTTGGGTAGGAGTTTTTCCCACTAGATGTGAATATTAGGAAGCATATATCTTGTAGCATATCAGCTTCCATGAGGTCTGGCTGACAAAGACAGGGGGCGATTCGGGCACGCGAAACTCCCTTACAATCCAGAGAAATCCTACGTTGAAACCATCTTGATGTTCTTCACCAGCTTCGTCGCATCAATCCTGTATATATACTATTGGATCCTGAAGCCCCAAGTCATCTTCTGTTCCCATTATTATTTAGCAAATGCAAAAAAACAAATTTTGTTTATATTATATGTATATTGTTGGGTAGGAGTTTTTCCTACTAGATGTGAATATTAGGAAGGATATATCTTGTAGCATATCAGCTTCAGGATCATTTCGTGATTTCTTAAGGGCCTCATGATTGTCGTTGTTTTTTTCCTTTAAAAAATTAAAACACCTAGGTGATTATCCTAACTATCATAATCATAAAAGCAAGATTATCATAATAACTACGCAATTTTTTCTTCAGATTAAGTATAGAGTTTAGGGTGAGTTTTTTCTTTTGCAGAGTTATAATGCCTAATTTGAATCAGCAAGGACAATGATATTGCAAGGCTTGAAATTTTGGACTCACTTTCTATGCCAAGGTTAAAAATTTGACATGCCTTATGCTTATATATGGAACCAGTATTTTTGTAAATTCCCGTGCCAACGCACGGGCATTCTACTAGTTGTGTAGATATGTTAGTTCATATCAATTGGTTGCACCTGCTCTTGGCATTTGGGAGCATACCCTGTTTTAAGTTCATGAAATTGTATTTTTTTCTGAATATAATTCACAAATTTGGAAAAAAGTTCATCAAAAAGTTCATTGATTTTTTTTAAAAGTTCATCAATTTTGAAAAAATCACCACAATTTAAATAAAATAACCGATTTTAAAAAAATCATGAATTTTAAAAAGTTAATTCAAAAGTTTAAAAAGTTAACAAAATTTGAAAAAAAATACAACGATTTGGAAAATTTAATTGATTTTTTTAAAAGAGTTCGTCGATTTTGAAGAAAAAGTTTATTAATTAAAAATTGTGCATTTATGAAAAAGAAATAAATAGAAAATAAAAAGAACTGATAAAAGAAAACCGAAAAATGAAAAAGAAACGCAAACTAGAGAAAGAATAAAAGAGTGAAAGAAGCTTCTATGCACAATTGTGCGATGTCCCTAGTGGTTAGCGCGCGATGTGAATGTACTACATGTGTTGAGCTTGATCCATCGTGGGCGCACCAGGATTTGCACTTTAAAACAAATAGAAGAAACATGGAAAATGGGCCGTCCAGCTCGCAGCGCTTCAGACACACGTTTGCAAATAACCTGTAACGGGGGAACCAATCTGTAGTTGAGATGGTTAGGTGAACAGTGGTATTCCCAACCCACCAGGGGTTCAAATCCTGGTGTTCGCATTATTCCTGGAATTATTTCAGGATTTCCGGCGATGCGCTTTCAGTGGGAGGAGACGTTCCCGTCGATGACGAGGTGCCTACGATGATTTCGTAAATCTCAAGATGATATGCCGGCTCATTCTTTCGAAGGTGCTCATAGGAATAGGATGTGCGTATGTGCATTCATAGGGGTGAATGTATGCGCGTGTATATGAGCGCTTGTGTCTGTACTGATGCTAAAAAAAAACAAAAAAAACTGTAACGGACGCCTAAAGCGCTAAATAGGAAAACCCGGGAAAATGCTGGGCGCATCCTGCACAAATGAAATTATTTTATTCTTTTAGTTGGAGTTGGTGGAACCTTAGGTGGTTCTCGGAAGTGCTGAGGTTCACGGGCTTAGGTGTGCTCCTCAGCAGTGGAGCACATCCAAAAACTAGGGAAAGGGAAAAAGAAAGGTGTGCTCCTGCAAAAAAAATCACATGTGATCCAACTGGCAGCACAAGCGTGAGGGAGTACATCCAAATCAAAAAAGAGAAGCGAACCAACCTGTGGTTAGATAGTTAGAGGGGCGGTGGTATTCCCAACCCATTAAGGTTTAAATTCTGGTGCTCGGATTTATTTCTGGTATTTTAGAATTTCTGGTGATGCGCATTCAATGGGAGGAGGTGTTCCCGTCGACGATGAGGTGCCTACAGTTACTTCATAAATTTCAAGATGATATGCCGGCTCAGACTTTCAAAGATGCTCATAGAGGTAGGATATGCGTGTGTGTTCATAGTGATGAGCATATGCACGTGTATATGAGTGCTTGCGTCTGTACTGTACTAAAGAAAATAAAAAATAAATAAATAAAGGCGCACATGTGATCTTGCGGCACATGCGTGCCTCCCACGGTGGAGCACATCCAACCCAGAAAAGTAAAAAGTAAAAAAAATATTGTGGACCACCTCTCCTTCCGCCATGTGTCAAACCCGGAGCGCACCCGAGACCGACCTTGCCACACAATGTTGCGGCACTTGTTGTGTTGCTTCCCAACACGACGTGGACTCACGGAGGGTCCCGTTACTTAATAACTTTATTGTCTCAAAAAACTTAATAAACGTATGCACTATTTTGGTAGGCACTTGTACCGTTTTCCCGGAACCTTCAACATGTTTTTTCTTAATTTCTTTTTCCTTTTTCACATGTTTCATTTTTTTATTAGTTGTTTTTAGCTCACAAAAATGCTTTAATTTTGTGAACATTTTTAAAAAAATTTGTGAATATATTGTTAATTTCGTGTAATTTTGAAAGTCACAAATATTTTTATAATTCATGAAAATTTCCTTATATTTGTGATCTTTCTTAAAAAACTGTGAAATTTTTTTTGCGGGGAGAACTTTTGATGTATTCTTCAATTGTCAAGGTAGAACAAAGAACACTAGAAATAAAAAAAATAAATCTAGGTCCATAAACCACCTAGCAACGACTACAAGCACTGAAGCGAGATGAATGCGCACCTCCATCATGCCCCTGCCCCATGGAGCCGAAATCATGTTGTAGTAGACAGTCGAGAAGTCGTCGTGCTAAGACTTCATAGGACTAGCGCATCAGAACTGCAATTGCCATTGATGAATAGAAGCGTAGATCAAAAGATCCAACCTATGGACATACAAACACAGACAAACGAACGCCGGATCCATGAGGATCCATCGAAGACAAACACTGCTCAAATCCAGCAGATCCATCGAACAAATCTTCACACACCCTCCGACGATGCTAAAAGCACCACCGATACATCCATGAAGACTTTTTGAAATTCCTGATTATTTTCAAAATTTGTGAATATTCTTTGAAATACATGAACTTATTTTGAATCCACGAAGTTTTAGAATGGTTGGTGAAATAAAAACTTAATAAAACGTAGACGGTGTTTTCTGAGCCAGCATCATAGAAGCAAACCAGAGGATTGTGAGCCGCGACCGTTGCACATTTGAGCGGTAATCTGGCGCTTAAAGCACAAAATAGAAGTATTTCCTATTTGCCGGACAGTGCGACATAATGTCGACTTCTTGCAGAGAGTCAAGGAGAGAGTGGCTGAACTAGACCATCCCATTTTAGCTAGGTAGTGTGCCTACCCGTAAAAAGAACTAGGTAATGTGTCTACACATTCCGGTTTTGGGAAGGTACTGATTCTCGGTTTTTCTTGTTTTAGGAACCCTAGAAGGTTAGGTCTGGTTTTCCGTTTTTCATTTTTCTGTTTCTTTTAGGGTTTTCCTTTCCTTTTCAAGTTTTTTCTTTTCAAAAAATGTTCAAAATTTTTAAGAAAATGTTCATGTAATTTTTTTAAAGATATTATTTTTTAAAAATAGATCTTAAAAAATCATAATTTTAAAAAAGTTCACAATTGTTTTACTTTTTTGCATTTTAAATAAAATATTCATAAAACATTTTAATTACTTTTCATGTTTTTCATAAAATGCCTCAGAGTTTCAAAAAATGGTTACCATTTCAAAATAATTAGTTTTGCATGTTTACTTTGAATACCAAAATAAGTAATCATGTTTCTACAGAAAAAATAAGAGAAAACAAACTTAGGACACGTAAAACAAAAAAAAGATGCATACTCACTAAAAAACAACCGACGACTGTGTTGCTGCTTTTTAACATTCTCGTTACGTAATACTTTTCCATTAAATAATTTGAATTGATGTACGGCCAAAGGCTTGCAATAGGTTTTTACAAGAAATACTTTCTATTTATTCATGACAGCACACTTGAGAGATTACCTAAGAGAATAGATCTACGGCCAAAGGGTTAGTGCCACGGCCTCACAAGAGGAGGGACTAGTGCGATGTATCCTTCCTTCATCCCAGGTGAGTTAGAATGTCAGCTCTAGCCAAGCGCTGACAAGGGCGAGTGCCACGGCCTCACCGTCACTAGAGGTTGGCCATGGCAATGAAAGGGGAAACGACTGCCAGGGCAGCCTACTCGAGAAGCAAAGAAGGCCAGCTGTAACCGGGGGGTTAAATACACGTCTCCTTCCTTCTTCTTCTTCTATCTGGTCAACGCAAACAGAAAAATCCCCTCCCCCTGCCTCTCAATAATCCCTCGACGCTGGGCATCTCTGCCTGACCACCGCATGCGTGCGCACCGGCGAGGCGCAGCAACACCCCACTTCTCTCTCGTCACTGCTGGTCGCAGCAGTCGCCGCTCGTCACCGGTCCCAGCTTTCCCGAACGATTTCATCTCGTCATGGTTGTAGCTTGTACAGGGCATGGTTGTGGTTTCTACAGGACATGGTGTTGTAGCAAAAAAACGTCATCGTTGTCGCCGCCGGTTGTAGCTCGCCTCGCAGGTCGCAAAACATGGTCGTCGTCATGGCAACAAGTTCCATTACCGGCCGTAGCAAACACAACATGTAGTCGTAGAAAAAACAAAATGTTCGTTGATGCCGGGTGTAGCTCGCCGACTGGTGCATGTCGCTAGCGGTGCCATTATATCCTGGTCGAAGCTTCCACTCTTTGCCGTAGTAGCAAAAACTGTTGCTGGTGGAAGCTTTGTGGGTTGCCGGTTGAAACAAAATTCGGTTCTTGGCCTGCCGTCACCACAGAACCAACAATCGGTTGCAGCAAAAAAATAGTTGGTTCCAACTCTCTGACTATTTCCAACAAATCCATACGCCGGTTCCAACTCCCGACTTCGGCCGGTTGTAGCAAAATCAGTAGATGATTCCAACTTAACCCACAATCGGTTGCAGCAAAAAAATAGTTGGTTCCAGCTCTCTGACTATTTCCAGCAAATCCAGACGCCGGTTCCAGCTCCCGACTTCGGCCGGTTGTAGCAAAATCAGTAGATGATTCCAGCTTAACCCACAACCGGTTGCAGCAAAAAAAACTGCTAGATCCAGCTTTAGCTCTGGCTGGTTCTAGCAAAAAAAATCAATAACATCGTAGTTCGGTGTCCTCGGCTAGCCATGGCAGCACCGGTGTGCCCGTAAGTTGCTTCAACACTTGTGGGCTTGGCTGTAGCATGGGGAGGGGGCTGTGGCGGGGAGACCTTTGGGATGCGCGACCACGTGCTGTAGAGATGGGGGGGGGGGGAGAAAAATAGAGGAGCAGCAGGCCCACAGGAGCAGCATCTATGGCGGGGAGCGAGAGAGAAAGAAGGAAGATGCCGCAGGGGAAGAAAGAAGGGAAAATTTTGTTTTTGCCACTCTAGATTTTGCCAATTTTCCTTATGCCACTCTAGATTTTGACATTTCACTTTTGCCACTCTTAGTTTTTGATAATTATCACAATTACCATTTTGTGGCAAAAGCAAAATAATTATATTTTCTTTTTGCCACTCTTAGATTTTGACAATTATCACAATTGCCACTCTGAAAATTTTGCTTTTGACACGGGAATGGCAATTGTGATAATTGTCAAAAACTAAGAGTGGCAAAAGTGAAATGTCAAAATCTGGAATGGCATAAGGAAAACTGGCAAAATCTAGAGTGGCAAAAACAAAATTTTCCCAAGAAAGAATATGCGGGAGGTGGAAGAGGCATCGTGGATGGGGCCCGCATCCTATGTCTCACTGAATCCCTGAGAGGGTGCATCAGGGTCATACGATTCCCTTCGATCGTACGCGTGCGACGCTGCCGGCGGAAGTTTCAGCCGGTGCGCCGGTTTCAAGCGTTTTTCAATACTGTAAGGGTGGCGTCGTATTGGGCATCGAAGAAAATGATATGACTCTGTTTTTCCCTATCGCTTCTCTTCTTCCACAACTAGAAAAAACCCTATTAGTAGCGCTTGAAAATTGTATAGCAGTAGCGTTGGGTCAAACGCTACTGCTAACGCGCTACAGCTAAGTTGTAGCAGTAGCGCTGGTCAGGCCAGCGCTACTGGTAAGTATGGTTAGCAGTAGCGCTGCCCTGACCAGCGCTGTTGCTAATCCAGCGCTGCTAGTAGATGCTTCCTAGCGCTGCTGGTAAGTATTCCTGCTTTCACAGATTTATACCCCCTCTACGTATTTGTGATGTATTTATCTTTCCCTATTATATTATACCTAAATTCTAAAAAGTGCAGCTGTGCTGATTAGTTCTCCCGAGCACACAGGCCTGCGCGCCGTCGGATCCGCAATCACGATCGCCAGGTGTGCCACGGTCGGAGCGAATCGTCCCGAGTTAATTACCGCTTGGGCACACAGCGAAACTGCTTCGCTATCTCTCTCAGAAAAAATACACTAAGCCCAATCCCCTTTTCCCCGTCGAGCAGAGGAGCGCCGGCGATGACGCCCGGGAGGTCGAAAGGGAGATGGCAGAGAAGAGGATCCCGGCAAGCCAGTTGGCGGGGGATACAGAGCAGCTGCGCCGCCGTCTGCTCCCCCTCTTTCTAGGAACTGGAGTTTGGGTCACCCAACCGCCGCGGCTTCATCGGGGACGGCTCGTCCGTCTTGTCCGCCGGCGCACCAAGGGCCGATCCGTTGCCTCCTATCGCAACGGCCGCCCCGAATGCGGTGGTCTCGGGTGCGGGAAGCAGGACTGGTTTGGGTCGTTCGTGCAGGCCGCGTCCATCAGCTGCGCCTGTGACGGCTTGCCCGAGTGCCGCATCGCGCATCTGTGCGTGCGCCGTGTTCCTCGCTCGCTCCACAACGGCTCGCACCAACTTGATTTGTGAGCTGTAAGTTGTTTGATGTGTGCTTTGCTGTTCTTGTGTTTTTTTGCTGAAATTGAAACCGAAACACCGTGCACACCAAACTTCAAAGCAAGTACACGAATGGCAGTACAGATTTTAAGAACAGGTGCACATGCGTCCACATTCTACAATCTTCACATCATTTGCACTCCTTTGACATATTTTTCAGAAGCACCGAACGATTGATCAACTTCTACATCCTTTACATGTTCATTTTTCAATGTTCAGATAGTTTACATCCATTGCACATGGCAATTCACTGGAAAATTTCATTGCACGGGCGTTGGGTTGCAGTTACCAAGGGAGCCCTGGAATTTCTCATTTCTCAACATACTCAATCATAGCTAACTAGTGGGACAGGATTCATCATGTGTTCACAGGTAATCCGTAAAACTTGCCTGCAATTAGTATGTATGTTGCCTGCAACACCCAACAGGACTAACTTTTGATTTTTTTTCCCTATTTCCTCCAACCAGACTTCATGCAATCTATACACTCAGAAATCAAAAGCATGCCCAGGCAAAAAAGCTTCATCATTTACTTCTCAGGTACGATTTGGACAAACAAAAAACTTGATTGTGATCACCCTAGCGATTAGCCTGGTGCCTGCAAAAAGCTGTATGTAGTTTGCCTATGTCACAAAAACAACTTGCCTAAAGACTTGCTAAACTTTGCTTAACAGTTCTTGTCCCAAAAAGGAGGATTTTTTTTCCTTTCTTGCTGATTGCACTTAACTTGCCCCAAAAAATGGCACCAACAACTTGTTGTGTTTTTTTATTACAAATCAAGGCAGCCTGCGAAAAAACACAAAAAATTTGCCTGATCATTCCACTGAATTTGCTCCCAAACACGCAAATGTCACTTGTCTATATTTTTTGTTCTAGACAAATGCAACCTAATATACAAGGAGGGAAGATGCATTCATAACAACACATCATTTATTCTTCATGTTATTTATTTGTCTGTTGAGCTTGTATTGAGTTTTTTGTCAAGATAGCAAAGTCATGATGAATTACACATTATTTTTTTCCAGATTTTTTTGTCTGTTGAGCTTGTATTGAGTAGGACTTGCTTGATATTTAAATGTGACTTGTCAGTGTTAAGTATGTGATTTGCTTGAAATTTATTTAGGCAAATTATTTCTAAGTTTCCCAAAGAAACCAACATATAACTTATGGGCTTCATTGTCCACATTTTTTCCAAATGAACACTAGGTTTTTTTGTCTACTCTCGAAAGCAAAGTCCATTACGACATAGTGCATTCCAGCTAGTGTTGAGTAGGAATTGCTTGACATTTGAATTGTAACTTGCTAGTGTTACACATGTGACTTGACTACTGTTTTAGGCCAGACCTAACATGTTTCTACACATACAAGGCGAGGAGGAAGCGTCAAGGTCTGGCGCCAGGCAGTGGAGACAACATGCTTCCATTCAGGGCTAGAGATTTGAGCCTAGTACGGGACGATGAGAACAAGATGAGTTCTGGAGACGATCTCGACCTTCTGTTGTTTTGATCACGTTGTGACTCTCGTCGTGATAACCCACAAGTATAGGGGATCGCAACAGCTTTCGAGGGTAGAGTATTCAACCCAAATTTATTGATTCGACACAAGGGGAGCCAAAGAATATTCTTGAGTATTAGCAGTTGAGTTGTCAATTCAACCACACCTGGACAACTTAGTATCTGCGGTAAAGTATTTAGTAGCAAAACTGATATGATAGTAATGGTAACAGTAGCAACAGTAAAGATAAATATTTTTGGGTTTTTGTAGTAGTTGTAACAGTAGCAACGGAAAAGTAAATAAGCGAAGAACAATATATGAAAAGCTCGTAGGAAATGGATCAGTGAAGGATAATTATGCCGGATGCGATTCCTCATGCAATAGTTATAACATAGGGTGATATAGAACTAGCTCCAGTTTATCAATGTAATGTAGGCATGTATTCCGTAAATAGTCACACGTGCTTATGAAAAAGAACTTGCATGACATCTTTTGTCCTACCCTCCCGTGGCAGCGGGGTCCTAGTGGAAACTAAGGGATATTAAGGCCTCCTTTTAATAGAGAACCGGACTAAAGCATTAACACATAGTGAATACATGAACTCCTCAAACTATGGTCATCACCGAGAAGTGTCCCGATTATTGTCACTTCGGGGTTGTCGGATCATAACACATAATAGGTGACTATAGACTTGCAAGATAGGATCAAGAACACACATATATTCATGAAAACATAATAGGTTCAGATCTGAAATCATGGCACTTGGGCCCTAGTGACAAGCATTAAGCATAGCAAAGTCATAGCAACATCAATCTCAGAACATAGTGGATACTAGGGATCAAACCCTAACAAAACTAACTTGATTACATGGTAAAGCTCATCCAACCCATCACCGTACAGCAAGCCTACGATGGAATTACTCACTCACGGCGGTGAGCATCATGAAATTGGTGATGGAGTATGGTTGATGATGACGACGGTGACGAATCCCCCTCTCCGGAGCCCCGAACGGACTCCAGATCAGCCCTCCTGAGAGAGATTAGGGCTTGGCAGCGGCTCCGTATCGTAAAACGCGATGGAACTTTCTCCTTGATGTTTTTCTCTGTGAGACGGTATATATGAAGTTGGAGTTGAGGTCGGAGGAGGTCCGGGGGGCCCACGAGATAGGGGGGCGTGCCCTAGGGGGGGCCTCTCTCGTGGACAGGCCGTGGGGCCCCTGGCCCTAATTCTTTCGCCAAAAATTCTTATTAATTCTGAAAAGTCCCTCCGTGGATTTGCAGGTCATTCCGAGAACTTTTCCTTTCTACACATAAAACAACATCATGGTAGTTCTGCTGAAAACATCGTCAGTCCGGGTTAGTTTCATTCAAATCATGCAAGTTAGAGTCCAAAACAAGGGCAAAAGTGTTTGGAAAAGTAGATACGTTGGAGACGTATCAACTCCCGCAAGCTTAAACCTTTGCTTGTTCTCAAGCAATTCAGTTGATAAACTGAAAGAGAAAAAGAAAAACTTTTACAAACTCTGTTTGCTCTTGTTGTTGTAAACATGGAAAGCCAGCATTCAAGTTTCAGCAAATATTACGAACTAACCATACTCACAATTACACAAAGGTCTCACAATTACTCATATCAATAACATAATCAGCTATAGCGATGTCAGCATCTCCACCAGTACCTTCTGGGGTCCTCTCCGATTCAGATTCTTCAGTAGGGGCATTCGTTTTTGCCTTCTTACTGAGTCGGGCTTTGGCACTGCAAAATAGCAAACAGAGGTTAAAAATGGTAAACCAGTGCAAGAAAGTAAAGCTTAAAACTATCATACTCACCCAGGGACGGTCTTGAGAGGAGGCATTTGGGTGGTTGAAGAGTCGCCGGAAGATGAGTTGGAAGTTACCTGGTAATTCGAATCAGACGGATTAAGTGGGTATCGGAAGCAACCCGCCAAAGGATAAGATTTATCAGAAGAACAAGAGACCTCTGGACGACGCTTCCGGATTGGAGTATCTGGTAAACCGGAGGAAGTGACCTGCTGGCCACTGTGCCGGGTTGTGCGACCACTTTCATGTTGCTGTGTCTTCAAAGAAAATTGTGGATCCAAATGAGCAAGAGGATGTGAGCGTTTTACTTTTCGGACAGCCCGGCGAACTTTTTGTATTGGTACATGATCTGAATCGGAGGAAAGAGAGATTACCTCTACATGATCAGCACGGCTGACTTCTGCATCATCCTGATAATGATCATTATCAATAAGATGCATAAAAAAAGAACCAACGGAGTCAAGTTCTACCTATGGTTCCGAATCTTCAACATCTTCAGGCGGATCAGAGGACTCGGCAGTTTTCTTCTTTGCCGGCCTCTTTGTGACCTTGCTCTTGGCTCTAGGAGCTCTCACCGGTTTGTCTTGTGATTTAGCCGGTTTGTCTTGAGGCTTCCTCTTCCAGAATGGATCTTTGGCCTGTAAGAATAAACAAAAGGCTATCAGAAAAATGTTAAAGGGGAGACGGATTAAAAAGCAGAATGATAAATTCTTACAGCCGACAGTTTGTTGGAGGCATAAAAGGTGGGCAGTCCAGTCTTGCCACATTCCAAGATCAATTCATCTAGCATCTTTTTAACAGACTCGGTGACTTCCTCGTCAGTCATCGGTATGTCAGTGTGCCGTTGAGGATCGTTGATATTCCCGGTATATTCATGCATTAAGCTGGTGCGGCGGCTTAAGGGCAGGATACCCCAGGAAACCCAGCAACGGACAAGATTAATGCCAATCAAACCGTTTGCTAGAAGAGCCCGGAGCTTAGCGAGCTATGGCGCATAAGTCTGTCGTTCTTTGGCAGTAAGCCGCTGAGGCAGTGGATGTCCATTGCTGAGTCGATGAAGACGATAACCCGGCAAAGGATTTTCATCAGCCGGAGTGGTGTTCCGGCAATAGAACCATGTTTGATTCCAATCTTTGGGGTGGCTGTGATGTTTGGCATGAGGAAAATCTACTTCTTTCCTTTTTTGAATCGATACACCGCCAAGTACAGTATTGGGGCCATCACAAAATTCTGTACGGCGGTTCAAATGGAAGAAATCTCTGAAAAGTTCAACTGTTGGCTCCTCTTGCAGATAAACCTCACAGAACACTTGGAAGTTGCAAATATTGGACACAGAATTCGGTCCAATGTCTTGAGGGTGGAGTTGGAAGCTGACAAGTACATCCCGGAAAAACTTTGATCAGGGAGGACTAAATCCTCGGTCCAGATGCTACATGAACACAACCACTTCTCCATCTTGAGGTTCAGGAGGACACTCAGTACCAGGGACACGCCAATGAATGACATCCTTCTTGGCTAAAGTGCCAGTTAGAGTATAACCAGTGAGCTGTTCTTCTTTGATGCGGGAAGCAACCCAATTGCAAGAAGAAAATTGTTTGGCCATTTTTTGCTGACAAACTGTAAAGGAAGTACAAATGATGGTTTATGGTTCAAGATTGATATACATAAACCGGTGTCAAACCGGGGGATTTCATCGAAGCATATATACATGTTAAACCGGATATTCATGTTCAGGTAATATTGGCGGTTTAAATGAGGGCTAATGGTACCTGGCGGATTATCAAAATTCTAAAGGTTAAACCGCCTATAATGGAAGAAGCAGATATGAAATCTACTAAGTGTTGCAGAAACAGGTTTCACAAGATGATAATATAATTTTGGATCTACCGTGGCCTAGTAAAGAAAATTTTCTGAGCCCGAAAATGGCGACAAGAAGAACAGAGAAGGTTCGGGTGGGATCTATTCAGGAACATCGAGATGCTATGGCGAGGCAGATTAAAAATACGGCTTCGGCCGCGAAACGAAACTGTCAGGCTTAGCTAGAGTCAATGAAATACTAAAGTCGAAGCAATGAACGTGGAGGAAAACTGATGAACACAGATGAGCACCGAAACCCTAATGTAGATCTAGGGTTGAGGGAAGGAGGCTTACCGGACTCATGGGAGTAGCAGAGAAGAGCCGCAGATCTCTGGTACGGTCAGGTTGATGCAGCGGCCAGGGATGATGCAGCATTGGAAGGACGACAGCGGCGCCGGAGCTGTCGAGCTTGAGCGTTGAGAGGAAGAAGAAGAAGTGCGGAAGGGGAAAAGGGACAGAGCCCCGGGCCTATTTATAAGGCTAATGGATAAGCAGCCAAGTGCGGGAATCGAGGAGCCCGAAGCGGAAAATGGGGCACAGCTGTTGCCTCGATTTTCGGAGATCCATTAAATAAGAAATATTTATGAGATTTTTACGCAGATGACGTCATGGAGGTTTAAGGTGATTTCAGAAGATGATGTCACGGCGGTTTACAAGAACAACATGAAGATGTTCAAACCAGAATTTTCCTAAGTTGAAGATTGACATGAACAAGTTCAAATCAACCTGGGGCCTAATGTTGGGGATATGACTACTGAGTTAAACCGCCCAGGAGGGGCCGGATTAACTCACAGGGAGTCTTTTACAAGAGCCCATGAAGATGAAAGCTATGGCGTTTTAACTAAGAAGACTTAGAGGCCTAGAGCCCAAAGGCGGATTAGGGCCCATAGTAGTAAACCACCATAGATATTTAACTTATCTTTTAAGTCGGGGAAAGGAAAAACCGAGCCGGACACTTGTATGAGCCGGCCTCGAGATTCTGTAGACCGGCCGAGCGTCAACCTGTGTATATATAGGGACGACCCGGCGATGGTTCAGGGACAAGAAACATCAACTCGAGAACTAGGCAAAGCATATTTGCTCCCTGGTAATTGAGACCACATCAAGAACACCACAACTGAATCGTAGGCTTTTACCTTCACCGCAAGGGGCCGAACCAGTATAAACTCCCTGTGTCCTTTGTTTGGTTTAACCCCTCTAAGCTAACCCGATCGCGATGGCTCCATGACTAAGTCCTTTCACTAGGACATCTGATGTGTTAATTCCACGACAGACCCCCCCCCCCCGGTCATGTTGAATTCCTGAGAGAGTTAGGAACCGGAGGGGGACTCCTCCCCCCTCATGTCTGAGGAGTTAACATTAAAAATTCTAACTTTTGCATATTCTAGAACCCTCGAACCCTCGACCATAGAAGCCTCAAACCCTCGACCCCTCGAACCCTCGAACCCTCGACAACCCTTGAACCCTCGACCCCTCCCGCCTCCTCATGTCAAAGTTATCGGGGATGTGGTATATCGACCCCCCCTCATGTCAAAGTTATCGGGGAGGTGGTATATCGACAACGACATACCCGATAAAAATAAGAAGAGGAAGAAGAAGAAAAAAAAGGAGAAGAAGAAAGGAATAGAGAGAGGAGAAGATCGAAGAAAAAAAAGAAGAAAAAAAAGAGGAGAAGAAGAAAGGAATAGAGGTGAAGAAAAAAATAGAAATTACTCTATTTTTTTCTTCTTTTCTATTCCTTACTCTATTTTTTTCTTCTTCTCTTCTATTCCTTTCTTCTTTTCCTTTTTTTTCTTTTTTTCTTCTTATTTATTTCTCCTCTTCTTCTCCTTTCTTGTTCTCCTTTCTTCCTCTCCTTCTTCCTGTTCTTCCTTCTTCTAAATATGAATTGACAAAAAATACATATATGACAAAAAATACATATACATATACACACATACACACATTTATACACATACACACATATATACACATATACATATAAATTGACAAAAAAAATACATATATATGACAAAAAAATAAAAAAAATTACAGGGCAGGGGCGGCGGCGCAAGGAAGGGGCGGCGCCGCGGCGGCCGCGCAGGGCAGGGGTGGCGCGCAGCGGCAGCGTAGGGCAGGGGGCGCAGCGGCAGTGCACGGCAGTGACGGCGGCCAGTACAGGGAGGAGGAGGAGGGGATCGGGGCGGCGCTCACAGCGGGCACGGACGCGTTGACGGCGTCAGTGCAGGGCGCGGCAACGGCGACGAGGAGGCAGGGCCAGCGACGACGAGCAGGGCGTCGGCGTCGGGGCGCGGCGACGCCGATGAGGAGGCATGGCCGGCGACAAGGAGCAGGGCGTCGGTGTCAGGGCGCAGGGCGTGGTGTCGGGGCGCAGGGCGACGATATGAGGTAAGGGCGGCAACGGCGACGGTGAGCACGGGCGGCCTGGCGGCGTCGTCGGGCAGCAACTGCGAGATGAGAAGTGAAATTTTTCACAAGTCTTGCTTATATACAATGAGCATTGATCCCGGTTCGTGGCACCAACCGGGACTAAAGGGTGCATTGTTCCCGGTTGGTGTCATCAACCGGGACCAAAGGCCTCTTTTCAACAGCCCAAAGGGCGGGAAGCAGAGGGCTTTGGTCCCGATTGGAAGCACCAACCGGGACTAAAGGGGGGCATTGGTCCCAGTTCGTGGCACCAACTGGGACCAATGCCACCCTTTAGTCCCAGTTGGTGCCACCAACCGAGACTAAAGGCCCTGTGCTGCCCGCGTCGCGGCCAAAGTTTGGTCCCACCTTGCTAGTTGAGAGAGCTCGAGAGTGGTTTATAAGCGCTGCTGCACCAACCCTCTCGAGCTCCTCTCAACTGCAGGCTTTCGGGCCTAATCTGTTAAGGTGTCACTTTTTCTTATTATTTTTGTATTTTTTGCTTTGTTTATTTTATTTTTTTCTACTTATAGCAAAATACTTACTAGTTTTTCAGTGATTCTTTTTGCTTTTAGGTAATAAAAATTATAAACTTTCTGTTAGTGCCATTTGTTTTCTAATTTGAATAGTTTAAATTTGATTTTTTAAGAAATTTGTGTGAATCACTAGTTTTTGAATAG
>NC_057810.1:29418925-29424895 GCF_018294505.1 Triticum aestivum
TATTTTGTTTCTACTTACTGTTGCTATTTATTTTATTTTATTATAGTTTATTTGCTTTACTTTATTAAAGTTTATTTTGTTTCTATTTATTTTATTTTGTTTCTACTTATTTATTTTCTTTTCTTTTTTGCTTTTTTATTTATTTTATGAAAATTCCTTTTGCTTTTAATGTTTTACACACAAATGCCCTCTCCCCTGGCTGGTTCATTGGTCCCGGTTCATGGCTTGAACCGGTACTAACGACAACCCTTTGGTCCCGGATTAGGCCACCAATCGGGACCAATGGTGGTGGGCCAGGAGCGAGGACCGTTGGTTCCGGTTCGTCTCACCAACTGGGACCAATGGGGCCAGACGAACCGGGACCAATGCCCCCACGAGGCCCGGCAGGCCCCCTAGCCTCACGAATCGGGACCAATGCCCCCATGGTCCCGGTTCGTGACTGAACCGGGACTAATGGGCTTATCTAGCCCGAACGAAAGCCCTGTTTCTACTAGTGGTGCCTGCAAAGTTTATCGGGGGTGCTAAGGACACGGTGTCGTGTCCTTTGAAATCAAACACTACATCGAGAGCGGAGCTTTCAAGTCCAGTGTTCCAGACCTTGAGGTTGCCATCATTGAAGGCCACCATTACCTCCAGCAGGATCAGGCCGAAAGGGTGAAGTCTGACATATTGTCCTTCCTGGACACGTTTTTTGGCGAGGAGACGCGGAAATAGCCTTACTACATAAGAATTGAGTAAACATATGGTGTATGAGCTGGTTTTGGATACATGACTTACTTTTCATGAGCTAAAAAATGGCAAAGGTCATAAAACTATATACTCGAATAAACGTCAGAGTTGTAGCTATAACCATTTGTTGAGTTGACCATGAATACAAAAGCTAGCATGTAAAATACCGAGTGTTTAAAGCGAGGTTTGAAGAAGATGTATACCATTGTTATCTTAGCAGAAGACAAAAGGTACCATCAAAAGTGGACTTCTCTCTAGATAGTACTCCCTCCGTCCCATAATGTAAGGCCTTCTTTGGATCGAAGGATTTTCATAGGAACTTTGCTGGATTGTAAACCTCAGGATTGTATCCTACGGATTGCATTTGGATCACAGGATTACGTTCTCAAAATTCCTTAGGATTGGTTTCCCAAGACGCTGAACCCAGAGGAATTTACGCCTGAGGTCCGACCTCTTGGAAAGATTCCTGACGCGAAGAGAGAGTGTTCGCGCCAAAACAGCCGCGCTGCTTTGTGTGAAAACACCACGCGTTGCTGTCAAAAAATGAAAAAAAAAACTCGGATCGCTCTGGAAGGAAATAAAAAAAGGCACCGAAAGCGGTGACGAGGTCGCGACTGGCGGAAGCGGCGGCAAGGTCAGATCCCCCGACGGAAGCGGCGACGACCCAGCGACCGTACGCCGACCACCTCGCTCTCAGACCCTCCTTCCTCATCGAGTTCGACGAGATCAGCGCCGGCCCCATCCAGGTTAGCCTGCATCACATAGTCCGTCCATCTCCTTCCCTTGCAATTATTTCTAGATCGAGGGAGGGGGTGCCCGATATGGCGCGGGGGCGGCAGATCTTGCCGGAACTAGCCATCGGGTGTGGCGTTGGCAGTCACCTGGCCGGCGAGGGCTGTTGATGGTAGGGGCGAAGAGGATGTCGCTGGCGTCCTCCCGCTGCCAGAGGACCGCGTCCCACGACTGTGGTGCCCGAGTGAATTTCTTGACCGGCTTGAGTGGGTCGCCGTGGGTGTGTGCTTCCCATGCCTGAGTGTGTGCGTGCCTGATGTGATGTCTTATGTGCAAAGAGAGAATTGAGACATTGAGAGATGGATCTGGCGTGTCGGATGTCCGTGAAGAGAGAAACTGTGAGGAATTGAGAGATGGAAGTGCTGTATTTTTATGCCTTGGAGTGTACTGCTCATACATGCTTGTGCGTATTACTATGGGTTTCTGAGTACAATCTTGTAAAATAAGTTTTTTTGCAATGCAGATGGTCCATCAGCTTAACTCATTTGAGCTGCCAGGCAGCCGTGTGCAATCACAAGGATTTCTTGACATGGATGTTGATCGTGCCCGCGGCCGTGTGCAGTCACAAGGACTTGGTGCTATTGATGCCGATCGTGCTCGCAGTCGTGGACAATCACAAGGACTTGGTGATATTGATGACGATCACGGGGCTGTTGAGTATCCTCGTGATATAGGTATTACTCCTAGTGACAATTACTTGCATAATATACAAGAATGTGCAGTCTACTGTAGTTAAATTCGAGTCATTAATTTTAGGTATGACGAAGAGGGCTAAGTGGACTCATCAAATGAAGTTGTTTCTTATTGACTTGCTGAAAGAGCATGATGTTCCTGGTTTTCGAACACAAAATGCATGGAGCAAAGAGGCCTGGACAAACATTGTTAATCGACTAAATCAAGCATTTTGTGTATCATTTAGTGTTGTTCAAGTCAAACAAAAGGAGCAAGATATAAAGAAGGAATATCGAAGTGTGAAAGAATTGTTGGCAGAAAGTGGGTTTGGATGGGACAAGGATAGAATGATGGTAGAAGCACCAGCAAGTGTTTGGGCTAGTTTTGTTGCTCGCAAGAATAGTAACGAGGCCCTCCAATGGCGAGACAAGTCTTTTCCATACTTTAATGATTTGGCTTCTCTCTACGATGGTTAGTTTAACATTACATGATGCTTTTTTATATTTGATATCAAGTTTTAGGTCATATTTTCCTGAGCTAAGTATATTTTTTTGTTGGACGTATAGGTCGGTACGCCGAAGGAAGATCTCGTCATGGTATGGATTATTATGCTAACAAGGCAAAAAATGCATCTGCTCCATCATCGCACCCAACACATTCGAATGATACATATGAATCATCTTCACCTCCAACAGTAGCTCTAGATGAGCCAGGTTTGCAATTTCCTTTGGAAGAAGAGGTTGAGGGAGCAAATCTTGATTCTGTCCAGCATACATCAACACCGAATGAACAAATGTATACCCAATCAATACCCCCAAAAGCACCCACCGTGAAGCCTGAGAGTAGACGTAGAAAAAGACAGAAGCAAAATCCTACAAGCTCCGCAGATGGATTCCATGAAAGATACCTTAGGCTCAAGATGGAAGAAATAAATCGATTTGCAGCCATTGAGGAGAAGAAACTAGAGGCTCCATTTAGCATTCACAAGTGCATCACAACGATTGAAGGATTAGATGGTCTACAATTGAGCGATATGTTGTTGGCATCAGACATCTTCAAAACTAGGGAAAACAGGGAGATTTTCCTGTCTTTCTCTAGTGATGAACGACGGTTGGCTTGGATTAAAAGGGAGATTGCTCGTACCAACGAAAACTAAGGAAAACATGGAGGTTTTTCCTACCCTTCTCTAGCAATGAACTTAGTGAAGCAGTACTCTTTTGTTTACTAGACCTCTATATTTTGGTAGATTGAGATGATAAACTAGTCATGTAGTAGTATGCTTTTGTTTACTAGACCTCTGTATTTTGGTACAATGAGAGGCCTAGTATATGAGTTCTTTGTTTCAGACTCCCACCATGTTTCTGAAAAAAGGACATGAGAATATTAACTTAATGAAGTAGAATATCAATATCAGAAGCACATGAATGGTAATACAACTTGCATATCATATCTTCACGATACATATACATGTCAAGCTCTGCGTGATACATACTGGTTCCACATTCCTTGTGCAATATGATCTCGCATTTGATTTCCTGCTTGTCTGGAATAATTAAATGCATGTATATCACCATGATAGTCGTGGTCTCCATTTGGCACATCAACAATCTGGTTCGGGTCAATCTCCATGGGAGCATCTTTGGGCCACTCCATATCTCCTTTGTGTAGGCGTATGAAATTGTGCAGAACACAACAAGCCACGGATATGTCAATTTGTTTATCAACTGAATAATGTGCAGCAACTTTCAGGATAGGAAATCTCATTTTTAGTATGCCGATAATTCTCTCTATATGATTCCGAAGTTGAGCATGACGAAGGTTGAAAAATTCCTTGTAATTTTGTGGCCTTTGACGTACTTCTCCTTGTTCTTTTAGATGATACCTAGTACCACGGTATGGAGCAAGAAATTGGGGTGTGTTTGCATAACCAGCATCAACAAGGTAAAATTTACCATGAGGTACATGAAAACCATGATTTAGTGCATCTTGTAGAACTCTTGCATCAGAAGCTGATCCTTCCCACCCAGCATGTACATGCACAAATTTTAAGTCGAGGTCACAAGCAACCATGACATTTTGTGAGAGCGTTTGCTTCCTGTTCCGGTATGGTTCTTGTTGGCCTGGTGATAGGAACATAGGAATATGGGTTCCATCTATAGCACCAATGCAATTCTGCACAAACAAAATATGATATCTCTATGTTATTACCTTGCGCTGAATTAACTAAAATATTTGATCTAAATTGTACATACTCATACCTGAAAGAAAGGATAAAATTGTGGTTTGCTCAAGATTGGATGTGGGTTGAGGGAAGGTGGACGTATATAGACATTTGTGAGCCGTGTGATCGCATCAAGCACTAATCCAAATCGCCGGCTTATTGTTTCTGCACTATGCTGAAACCAATCCTGTAGGGTTTCATTTGTTGCATTTTTGGATACTGCATACAAAAATATTGCCACTTGCTCTTCTACTGCTAGTACTTTTGAATCAGCAAGGAGTTTTTTCTCACGCAGCTTGTCAACAAGTGCTTGAAAAATGTCCACTTCCATGCGGAAAGTCCTTTTGCATAAGCTTTCATGCCCCGTTAAAATCTCCTGAACACGCCAAGCCCCCGAAAGTTTTGATGTATGCATTGGTTTCTTACTAGAAGAAGATTGTGATACATCTTCTAAAGTAGGAAGTACAAAATGAATAAATTCATAGTCACTTTCTGATCTACGACGGTAGCTTGGATTCATGGTGTGCAGCAACAAATGAGCCAAATATGCTGAAAAGGAGTTGAATGAAACAGTAAAAAAAATATGTGATTGTGATATATTGAATAGCATGGAAGTATGATTTTGCTATAGGAGATAAGCACTAACCTTGTTGGTTTCTTCAGCAAGGGGAAGATGAAAGCATAGAGCACAAGCAGCAAGGGGAAGATGAAAGAATAGAGCACAGGCAGCAAATGCTGTGGGCAGGGAAAAGAGCTATCCATTGTAGAGAGTAGCATCAGGTTATATAGGCACTTGCTGCTAACGGCTACTTCAGGCAGTTGACTGCACTAGCAGTTGGAAGTTTGAAAAATATCAGACTTACAAATAGAAATAATAATACTTTATTGTATAGGATTCCTGTACGTCTCCTATGATGCAGCCAAAGGCACTTTGTTACCAGTTCCTCTGGATTTGCAATCCATAGGATTGGCTATGTCATGGCAGTCAAATCCTCCATTTTTCCTATTCTTTTGTTTTGCAAATCCTGTGATCCAAAGAAGCCGTAAAACGTTTTTTGACACTACACTAGGCTCAAAAAGCGTCTTACATTATGGAAAGGAGGGGGTATGATAAAAAAAGATTATGCTCATCGATCTTCCAGTTGAACAGGGGGACTTTATTCGTTAAAGTATTAAAGAAAAGTCCTTAAAATATTATTAACCACAGAAACCATAAGTACAGTACTTACCTGATCATAACTTGGCCTCCACACATGCTGTCAAGTGTATTCCACTTCTGTCAGGCTTCCCTTGGTGTTCCACTGTAAGTGTTCTCATTCGCTTCGTCTCATGTGAAGCATCATCCCCTTGGTGCTTCCTGACAAGTCTCACCATTTGCTCATTCCCATTGTATACGACATCAAAGCCCTCAAGCCGCCACCTTAACCTGGCCTTCTCAGCTTCCAGCTCCTCCTCGGAGTCCTCGTCGTCAAAGTGTTCATGACGATATGTCTTTCCTTCACAATATCGGACAAATGCAAGCTTCGTGTGACCCCCAATAAAATCGGTATTCCACT
>NC_057810.1:29426061-29426730 GCF_018294505.1 Triticum aestivum
CCATTTGCTCATTCCCATTGTATACAACATCAAAGCCCTCAAGCCGCCGCCTTAACCTGGCCTTCTCAGCTTCCAGCTCCTCCTCGGAGTCCTCGTCGTCAAAGTGTTCACGACGATATGTCTTTCCTTCACAATATCGGACAAATGCAAGCTCCGTGTGACCCCCAATAAAATCGGTATTCCACTTCTGTCAGGCTTCCCTTGGTGTTCCACTGTAAGTGTTCTCATTCGCTTCGTCTCATGTGAAGCATCATCCCCTTGGTGCTTCCTGACAAGTCTCACCATTTGCTCATTCCCATTGTATACAACATCAAAGCCCTCAAGCCGCCGCCTTAACCTGGCCTTCTCAGCTTCCAGCTCCTCCTCGGAGTCCTCGTCGTCAAAGTGTTCACGACGATATGTCTTTCCTTCACAATATCGGACAAATGCAAGCTCCGTGTGACCCCCAATAAAATCGGTATTCCACTTCTGTCAGGCTTCCCTTGGTGTTCCACTGTAAGTGTTCTCATTCGCTTCGTCTCATGTGAAGCATCATCCCCTTGGTGCTTCCTGACAAGTCTCACCATTTGCTCATTCCCATTGTATACAACATCAAAGCCCTCAAGCCGCCGCCTTAACCTGGCCTTCTCAGCTTCCAGCTCCTCCTCGGAGTCCTCGTCGTCAAAGTGT
>NC_057810.1:29427811-29430654 GCF_018294505.1 Triticum aestivum
TCGGTATTCCACTTCTGTCAGGCTTCCCTTGGTGTTCCACTGTAAGTGTTCTCATTCGCTTCGTCTCATGTGTAGCATCATCCCCTTGGTGCTTCTTGACAAGTCTCACCATTTGCTCATTCCCATTGTATACAACATCAAAGCCCTCAAGCCGCCGCCTTAACCTGGCCTTCTCAGCTTCCAGCTCCTCCTTGAAGTCCTCGTCGTCAAAGTGTTCACGACGATATGTCTTTCCTTCACAATATCGGACAAATGCAAGCTCCGTGTGACCCCCAATAAAATCGGTATGATCTGCAGGGTGCTTCAGGTCACCACTTCCATGCTTTTTACATCCATAGCAGTACGAACCATTATCATTATCATCAGCAGGTTCAAGCATGCATACGCTGGCCAACAGGTCCGACGACCGGATCCTATACAACACTTCAGCAAAGAAAGCTTGCCGCAGCCGTCATCATCAGCAGCGGCTCCTCCTCTAGTATTGGGAGTGAGATTGTAATGAAAATAGAGCCTACCTCCCTCATCAAAACATTGGCAGCACATGATGTCTTTGAGTCCATATGCAAGATCCCCGAAAAGGTTGTGGTCGTCGTTGTATCTGTCCACCAAAGATTTGGCCAACTGGAGATCCGAGTCGGGGGTACTGTTAGAAATCGGTTGCGACCTCAGGCGCTTCTTCCTCGTGCCGTCGGGCCAGTAGAGGGCCAGCTGCACAACACAGTCCAGCGGAGATAGCCCCATCAACATCTTCCTGTCCTGGCAGCCGAGAAGGTAGCGGTCGATGGCGTCCTTGGTGGTGGCAAAGGGCGCGCCGTCGACACGGGGGTACGTGTAGAAACGTCCTCCGGTGCGATCAACCCTGAGGTAGAATCGTATCCCCCAGATGCTCACGTCTAGGAAGAGGATCGGCAGGCCAGGTGGCGACCGGGTGTTGGACTCCGGCGGTGGCTCGGCCAGGCCGACTAGGTAGGCGCGAACATGGGGCCGTTGCTGGAATTCGTCGCGTGACACGGCAGGTGGTTGTAGAGGTGCCATTGATACCCTCCGTGTCTGAGGGCCGGATTCATGGAGGAGTGCTTGAGGAGATCCAGACATTGGGATTGGCCACGACCGACCGCCCGTGTTGGGTTGAGGTTGACGAGGAGTCGCCGTCCGGGAGGGGTCGGCGTGGTGCTCCGGGTCAACGACCAAGTGGCCTGGCCTGGGCACATAATCATGCGGGCTCCAGAAGAAGCCGATGATCCGCGACAGAGCGGGTTGGTGCATCGCGCCTGGTGAGGAAGTAGCTGGATTATAGCAACTCCAACGGGCCGACCCAAACGGACATGCATTTCGTCCGCTTTTTGTCCGTTTGGGTCGGCAAAATGGACATCTGCGTCTGCTTTTTGATCTGGGTCTGCATGTGCGCCCAACGGGTGGCCTGACCCATTTTTGCCATGTCTGCCCTGGCATTTCGTCGAACATGTAGCAGGCAGCGGGGTTGACAGCGGCTAAACGGCCGATGGCTGCAGCGACACAGGCCTAGCGCGGCTGCTTCGCACGCCGCCTGCTGCGACCCGTCCGCCCCCGCGCCTCCAGCCCGGTCGCCCCGGCCACGGCCGTGCCCGTCCGAGCCTGCTCACTAGTCTTCCCGCGCCCGAGTCATTCCTCCTCGCCCTGCCAAGGCTGCTTCGCGCGCCGCCTACTCCGACCCGGCCGCCCCAGTGCCTCCAGCCCGGTCGCGTCGGCCGCGGCCGTGCCCGTTCGAGCCGGCTCACTAGTCTTCCCGCGCCCGAGTCACTCCTCTTCGCCCTGCCAAGGCTGCTTCGCGCCCTGCCTATTGCGACCTGTGCCCGCCCGAGCCGGCTCCGCCCCGTGCCCGGTGGCGCCCTTCCCCTACGCCGCGGCGCCGCGCGGTAGCAAGGCGGCCGCCTTGGCCAGCATGTACGACACGGACGCCGCGGTGCTCGCCGCAACCACCCATAGGTACGTGCCTCCTCCTCCCCCGCACGCCGTGGCAGGGGATGAGCAGTGCGCGCGCGCCGGAGTCGGCGGGCAGGTCGACGAGGAGCACGACGAGCAGGGGCGGCGCGCAGATGAGCAGCAGCGAGGCGAGCATGGCGACGAGGAAGAAGGCCGTCTTGGCCCCCGGCTGCGCCCCCCAGCAGCCCGCGCCCTTCTCCGGCGCTGCCCCGGCTCCGGCCCTTCTCTGGCACCGTCCCGCGGCGTGGTTGGTGGCCTGGAGCGGGGTGGCTGGGTGGGTGGGTGGAAGAAGAGAGAGGAAAGGAGGAGAGAGATGGGATGCGTGGTTGAATGACATGTGGGCCACGCATCACATGCAGTGGGCACAAGCAGACGAGGAGAGCAAAGAAAACGTCCGCTTTGTGTCCGCCGCCGACCCAAATGTGTCCCAAATTTGAGACAAAAATGGGTCCGCGCGGACACAAAGCGAACGCAAAATGGAAATGGGTCTCTGCGTTGGGCAGTCGTTTTTGTCCACACAGACCCAAACGAATATGGGCGGGCTAAATGGGTCGCCCCATTGAAGTTGCTCTTATGGTTTCCCAGCCGGCCTCTGCCACGAGAGATATGGGAAACGAATAGGAGGCGATCTTCTCTCTTCTTGATATTTTTTTTTCTTTTTTGAATCTCGTCTTGATTGGTTGGTGGGTTCCTTCCTACCAGCCTACAAAGCGCACAACGCTCGCGATGGGAGCCGAACCATTGATTGGTTTTTTTTGGGTACTAATTCCCGCCCCCGGGGTGGCACCGGCGAGCTCTCTCCGGCGATGCCATGGCCCATGGCCCTGGCTTGAGCGCATTGCTGCCAGCGGCAGAGCCAGGGGGGATGAGCAGCACACACC